>NW_019722432.1:744462-801914 GCF_002891405.2 Cryptotermes secundus | reverse complement strand
TATATACGAGCATATAGGCCTTTATATCAATTTCTTTTAGTAATTTGTTGTTGACGCACATTTAGGGTATAGGATTGTTTGTTTGTTTGTTTGTTTGTTGGCTGTAATACTGTAACGACGCCATCAGTAACACGGACTTCATGGCATCGAGTGACCGGATGACAGTTGATGACGAAAAGCAGAATATATCATAAGAGGAAATTTCTTGGCCTAATATGAAGTAATCTCCTGATATTTACCTCTAGGGACTGAAGAGAGCCACCTTAACAAGACTAGTCGGTGTCCCGACCGAGATTAAAACCGTGCTCTTCCCGGAAACAAGTCTGAAGAAGCATTGCCAGCTTACTCAGTGAAATGAATTCCTAGCGGAGACTCAAACGACGATCTCTGAGTGACAGGCAGGGGTATTGAGATCACTCCAAGATAACGTTCTCATTTGTCTGATAAGTCTGGCGTGACGCCCGAGCCAGCTGTGGCGTCGGCGTCGTTGCTTAGGTATCTATGTACTGGACGGCTGTGGTTCGATTCCCGGCAGAGGCAATATATTTCTGTCTTCTCCACAGCGTCCAGACCGGATCTGGGGTCCACCCAGTCTCCTATCCAGTGGGTACCGGGGCTGTTTCCCTGGGAGTAAAGTTGCCCGAGGCGTGAAGCTGACCACCCATCTCTGCCTAATGCCAATGTCAAGAATGGTGATAATTATACCTCCACTCCCCTGTAATTATCCATGGTATTGTACTTAATTAGTTAAGAATAGGGAGAACTCTACCTGTATATTTATGTATCCGACTTCTCCATCCTATTGTGAAAAAGAAAAAGTGATTCCGAAACGTCTCTGTCCTTGACCTCTCGAACTTTATTATGCTGTGTTTCCGCATAGGCTAACTCCTCTTCTATAAAAGCTGTCCTCACCGATGATCACCAGTACTTGTATATATCATGCTCTCTCCGTTTCGAGAACAGATGTTTCTCATTCAAATTCTCCTCCGTCTTCGCGGTACCAGAGATGCGTCTTCTTTCGGAGACGTGGATTCAGTCCCAACGCAGTCCGTTGGAGGTTTGTGCTTGCCAAAATAAGGCTGATATATTTTTTCTTTGTTTATTTCTATTTTCCTCTCCCGGCTGTCAATGCTTTTTGCAGGTACGTACTTGTCACTGTTCCTGAGGCTTGTCGGCGTAGTGGCACAAGCTGTGACCTCAGTCAGACCTTCTCATCTGACTTGACGCTTGTCTATATTCGGAAGAAGGAAGTTCTGAAAATCTCAGTTCTTCATAACTTGTTACTTTATATTTATTCTCCTTAAGAAATGAATGCTGTGAACTCGTAATGTCCGTCCACATATTTCATTTCGAACTCTAACTCCAACTGCGTTTAAGGCTATTTATTTGGACTTGTACATTGTCTTAGTTCTTTATATAATAACCACAACGTTTCCGGCATGTCTTCTGTTTCTGCTTTGAGGCCGAGAAGATATGAAGAAATTCCTACCCTGTTGGTCCCCTGGATTGAGTTGCTTTCATGTCTGTGACATCATACCCTTCCATCCTGTTTTCTATTTAGATAAACGCTTTTCTCCTGCTTTGTTTTCATGTCAGTATATAACTTCTATTGCTAAAGAGACTCGAAATTTTTAAATTTTTGAGGGTATAGAAGTTTCTTTCGCCAGTCACGTGCAGTAAGAGCATTTCTAAACGATATAGCTCGGGCAGCCCAGCCACAGTAGCCGCGCGGTCTGAGGCATGAATTCGCTCCGACGCTGGGAGCGTCGGTTCGAATCCCACTCAAGGCATGGATGTTTGGTGTGTTTATGTTGTCCTGTGTTTAGGTAGCGGTCTTGCGACGGACTGATCGCTCGTCTAGGGAGTCCTACCGTCTGTGGAAAATGATTACGGAACTAAATAATAAGCCATGTTCCTGAATGAGCTTGAAAAGCCATTAAAAATAACTCAGACATAGCATGGATGTTATTTAAACAATTTAATCAGATTTCTTCTGTGCGTGTCTTTCATATTTCTTGGGGTGAGAGGGCAGTACTTTAATCTCTCCCTCCACTCCTCTAGATATAGGAGTGCTTGAATTGGATTCTCCTGGTGTCCCCACACCACAACTTGGAACTCTTCATTGATTACAGTGAACAGTCCTGTAGCATATCGACTCTTACCCTCATATCTTGGAGAGGGATAAAGTGGAGTGAGGGTGTGCTACTCGGTAACCCGATTCCTTGTCTTAGATTGAGAGTTCGCAACTTTCTACGACCCCATGCTTCCCCCAAGAACCATTCGTTCGATAAAATTACCGTACGTTCCAGGTGCGTTATCTCTTGGTTAAAGTTCGGCCACACAGAGCGCTACTTACGAGTACGCTATGTTCGCTATACGAACAGAAAGATATCTCCCTTTATTGCCAATGTGACTGGCCACACAGACTTCCGTACGCTACGTACGCTATGTTTCCTATGTTAGCTGCGTCGCAGAGTATGCACAGCGTACGTAGCGTACGTAGCGAACATAGCGTAGCGCTCTGTGTGGCCGAACCTTTAGTGTCACTCGCTTGTTGTGCACGCCGGGTACCTAATGGCATGCGCACTGTACTCTATTGTGTGCTCTTAAATGAACGTCACTGTCGTGTGGGTACTGCTCCAGCTTCTTATTCTGGAGCGCTCGGATTAAAATGTCAGCTCACAGCTCGGCATTCCTTGTTCAGATGGTTGTCCTGAGTCCATTCTGGCAATTGCTGTGACGTAGCAAGTTAGACCATGACCTGTTCCTTCCAGTTACTGCTCGCTTGATTATTCTACCAGTAAGGCTACGCTTACGTAGTCTTGCCTATTGATAATGTCTTTAAATAAATCATAAATAATCGTATTCGCGTTATTTGCATTACTTGCACAAATGTGACTCATCTAGAGTAGTCCATATTGTCTGTCAGGCCGTGTGTTTGAACTTGAGAACCGCTGTTCGAGTTTTTGGTCAAATTTGAATGTAGGAGTCTTTATAGAAATTTATAGGGTATTGCAGTTTTAATAACTATCGGGGTCATATACGCCTACTTTCATAAGGGCGGCCTATTAGCAGGGCACTGCGTGTTTTCGATGGAAGGAGTTTCCGGGAATTCTGACCACTAGGCCACAGAGGCCGTCCTCAAATGAGAATAATTTGTCTAATTAAGATAATGATTCTTTTGTAATAACTTCTCCCTCAATCAGCTAGAAGCATTACAGAATGGTAGGGCGGAAAGATCGCTTGCAGAAACTCTGTGTACTGTAGTAGGTACTGAAGTCTTATTTTGTAGGGAAAGGCAGTCTGTGGTATCGTTGTCCTCCTCTTCATCATCTGTGCAGAGAGGCTGTAAGAAATCAGAAATGCATAATTACTCAATTTCGTAACATATTGTTGTGTATATTTCCTATTTCAAGGAGCTGGGTTAGCGCAGTCAGTATAGCCACTGGCTACGGCCTGGACGACCAAGGGGTCGGAGTTCGAGTCCCGGTAGGGTCAACAATTTTTGCTTCTCCACGTCGTCCAGACAGGCTCTGGGGTTCACTCAACCTTCTCTTCAATGGATACCGGGGTCTATTTCCCCGAAATAAAGCGGCCGGGGCGTGAAGGTGACCACTCACCTCCAACTAGTGCTGAGGCCATGAAAATGTGGGTCTATACATGTGCTCCCCCATACGCCTTCATTGCATAGTGCCTAATTAGTTAAGCACAGGGACAGCGTTTCTTTACGTTTATATTTCGTATTTCGTTTTAGTTGTCCAACTTAAACGCGTAGTTTCACAGCGACATCCTTCTTGCATTTACTCTACAAAAAGTGAGAAGTTAAAAGCTAAATCTATCCCTGTAACAGGCCGTGAAGGCCCATTGGGCTGTGAGATGTCGAGGCTCCCACCTTTTCTCTAGACATTCGGCTCACAGATGGCGGTAAGGTCAGCCTTAAGCGCCGGCCGCTCTTTACCTCCCAGCAAGATTCCTGGTACTCATTTCTGTTAGAGGCTGAGTCGACCCCAGGGCCATAGTGCAGCTGGAAGGATTAAGTCAATTGGAAAAATCCACCTCATCGCGAATCGAACTTGCGACCTTCCGACTTGTAACATAGTGCCTCAACCAACTACGCTACCGCGTGCCCATTTTACAAGACATATTTGGTCCATAATTTATAGCAGGTTTATGATTATCCTCCATACAGAATTTAAGTTACTTGACCAGTTTTCCATTTGTTGTCATCAAATCGAAAGCTCGTCCACCATGTTACTGTTTTAACTGCATAGAAGCAGTGATCTTATCATGTCACAGTTATCGTACTCAGACCCTGAATTTTATTCGCTGCATATTTTATGAAGATGGGAAAATATTTCGAGAAATTAAATAAAAATACACATGAGATATAGATTATAGTAAACCTTTTGCAATCCTGGCCAGTCAATGATTATTTTATTTAAACTGCTTGGATAACAAACTCCAATCCAGATTTTCATAATATATAATTCTATGTACGTAGCCAATGGCAATGTGATAAGTTCACACGGCCGCCATATTGGTATTACCCATGGTAGCAAGCTGTAAAGTACAAATGTGTTGTTCTCTCCGACAGCGTTGTGCTCTTACTGAATTTCGTATGATCCCAGCCTTTGATTTTGGTTAAATTGTACGGAGCATAAAGATAGAAGGAATTCTTTCCCTTACAACGATACATGAGACTTTTCCCTCTTTAATATCCAGAACACATAATGATAAACGACGGAGAAGGATTCTATGAAGACGAGGGAAGAGAAAATGATGAAGAATAAAATGGAGGAATGGAATTTGAATTAATCATGGCAGTGAATCTCAAAATTATTATTATTATTATTATTATTATTGGCACTGCAACCCCATGTGTGTCTTGGCCTGCTCTAAAAATTTCTCCAGCCATCCCTCTCTTGTCCCTTTGCTCTGCATGTTCCTTAAATCCTTCTCCATATCGTCCATCTCATTCTTGGTCTACCTTTCTTCCTTTTCCCTTCCTGTTTTACAATCCTAAACGTAAATGAATGTCAAGATTACGGTCTTACTGAATGTGGCACCTTGTAGTTTGATAGATAGGTACCAACGTTTTGAAGGAACTTATTTGCTAGAAACCACGGTTCCACATATCAGAAAACTGTAAACTTAAGGTGGAGAACAGAAGAGATAGGGAGAGAAGCGATGAAGGCGAAGAAAAAATTGTACGGCGAAGAAGAAGAAGAAAGAGGAGAATACGATAAGAGAACATACCAGATTATTGCATTTTATGCTGTCTTCATGCATGTATTGTTCGGAAAAGCATCACTTCACGGAGCGGACTTCTTTCTGATTACTCGAGTCTGAAAGGTTTATATATATATATGTAAGGTCTCTCTTTCCTTTTCTCTCGAAATCGATAAGGAACCACTTGAATGCAAGTCAGTTCTGTATAGTGCGCGCGCGTATGTGTGTGTGTGTGTTGGGGGGGGGGCGGTTCTTATTTCCTTCGTTCTTTAACGTGCAAAACAGGAAGGTGGTCTAGAAGTGAAGCATGACAGAAAGAGAGAAAAAGTAGAACGAAAAAGAAGTAAAATAAAAACAGATATGGACGAGTAAGGTCTGAAGGTAAGAACTCAAGAGTGTAGGAGACATTGCCGGAATATGATCTCCCTGGGAGAACACAGTCGCAAATCTTCTCACTGTTTGTTTGTGTGTGTGTGTGTAACGCGAGAATTGGTCGAAATTGTATACGTAGAAATGTTCTGCTACAGGAACCGTTTTACGGAAGAGAACTTCTTGAAGAACGTGGGTACCTGTATTTATTTCCGAGATTATGTTTCTTGAAAATGGTGCACGGACCGTGATGAGAAAACATCTTGTTCTGCAGTTTCTGTCACGCCATTCTAGATTCTGTAACCCTTATAATACAAGCACCATGACTTCAAAACCGGAAATATTTATTTTAACCAGTCATCTTCCAAGTACAGATTTTTATTTTGGCTCTAGTGTGATAAGTAATTGTCATAGATTCCTTTATTGCAGTACGCAAGCATTTGCCTGAGAAGAGCATAGAAAATTACAAGAAACCCCGCTAGATTAGCAGAATTAAATATTGAGAAACGAACCTGGTACCTCATGAATACGAAGCAGGATTGCTAGCCTCTACCCTGCTGTGTTCAGTTACGTATGATATGATATTACATGTAATTTTTCTTGTCTCTTTGTTTCCAACGGCTCTTTCAGTCCACTCAGTGCCCTGGCCTCTTATTCAGTTCCGTAATAATTTTCCACAGACGGTAGGACTACTCGGACGAGTGATCAGCACGTCGCAAGGCCGCTACCTAAACACAAGACAACACAAACACAGAATAAACAAACACACCCACACCAAACACCAATGCCTTGTGAGGGATTTGAACCCACGATCCCAGCGACCTAGCGAGCGAAGACAGTTCATGCCTTAGACCGCGCGTCTACCGTGACCGGCTTTTTTGTCATTATATTAGTAAATTAATAAACAAATCTAGGATAGAGTAAGCACAGATTAATATACACGCGCATTAACTTTGTAACTTACTATCCTAACGCCAGTTTAAGTTGAAAATGAACTTCGTTGGAAATACCTAAGGGTATGCTCTTAGCGGTGCTGTTATCTAAAGGTGGACACCATACTACTAGCTCTGGCATAACTTCCACTGCTGCCATCTTTTGCGTCTGTCAGTAACTGCTTGCAAACATGCATAACGACAGAAGAGCATGCCTTAGAATAGGAGCGCGCACAGCGACAGCGGTCGTACGATTTTCTTTTTTGCTGTAGGACCTCCTTTTTACAGTACAGCGACCTAATACATTTCTTTGCTCTTCGACTGTCGTACGGTAGATGTCGCGTGTCGTCACGTGTGAAAGCTAAGACTACACTTTATATTTTACTTGATGCGACATGAACCATACGGACGTCGTACGACCGATGCCGCTGTGTGTGTTCCTACCCCTAGCCTTTTGTATACAAGCCCATTGCTGTCCGCTCATTACACTGAGGCCTCTCTGAGGTACATAACCGCCATTTGAATAGTATTGTCACTTGTATTAGTGACTTGCAGACGGGGTTGGGTTTGGTGAGTCGATTTATTGGATATTCACAAGTCGTAAGTACAAGTAATTATACACTCCGAGGATTACTGTAACTACATATAACACATGAAGTAACGTCTTCATCACTTTTGAATCATCCGTCCTCAATCCTCAGTCCTCTGGAACTCTCTCGAACTCTGCATCTAGATTCTGTATTTTGGCCTGAACTGGCTTCATGCGGACCACAGATAGAACACCAGGTACAACAGTTCATCCCTTTGTTATTCGTCGTTGCTATGTAAACATATATCCATCTCTGGGCAATGCGTTGATCTATCCCAGCGTATTTGTTGCTGCGGGAACATGTTTCAACTAGCCATTGTCTAGCACTGTCCGTCTTTTCTTACTTCACTATTCCGGTTTCCAGGCGTCATGTTACAGTATTTATGTTTCTGTACGCCCTAACAAGTCATGGGAGCCTGTAAATAAGCATTCTTGTGCAGTCTTTATGCTGCCATTACCAAATACGTGTAAATACCGGTGTATAATCTGTTGCTGTAGTTAGATCCTAATCGTTTCGGTGGACTGGAAATGTTAATTCGGTTAGATGAGCTAAAAATGTATACGTACATTTCGGTTATTAATGTGTGGGCAAGGAAATTATACAAAGAGAAGTTTCACAATTCATGTTCTCCTATTGTTGTTATAAAGCATAATGTTGCTATGTATACCAACTGATTTACCATCAAAGAGATGTACATTTTATCCATCCATTATGTTTATGTGTTTCTTATTATGGATTATGGACCGATTATGTGAGAAATGAAGAAGTGTTAATTAGAGTCAGTGAGCAGAGGAATATCCTACATGAAATAAGAAAACGGAAGGCTAATTGGATTGGTCATGTTTTACGCAGAAACTGCCTTCTAAAAGAAGCTATCGAAGGAAAGATAGATGGGCGGATAGAAGTGACAAGAAGACGAGGAAGAAGACGTAAGAAGATGCTGGATGACCTTGGGGACAGAAGAGGATACTGTCATTTGAAGGAGAAAGCTCTAGATCGCATTAAGTGGAGGAATTGTTTTGGAAGAGACTGTGGACCTGTCGTCTTGACTGATTACTGATGATGATGATGATTTAGAAAATAAACAGCGATTGTTTCCCTACACAGCATTAATCACTTTGTCTTTGTAATAGAGATGCATTGATGTACGCTGTAGCATAGTTGGTTGAGGCACTCTGCTATAAGCCGGAAGGTAGCAGGTTTGAGTCCCGATAAGGTGGATTTTTTTTTCAGTTTACCTAATCCAGCCGCACTATGTCCTGTGATCGACCCAGCTTCTAACGGGAATGAGTATCAGGAATCATCCTGATGGGTAAAGGGCGACCTGCTCATAAGGCTGACAACCTCACCGCCATGTGAGAGCCTCGACGTTTCACAGCCCTATGGGCCTTCGCGGTCTATACAGAATGTTTCGCATTATTCTCACAGTAAACCACGATTACGTTTATGAACGTAAGTCAACGTAACTGAGACGCAGTGTATTTTATGTGAGACAAGAACTGAATTTCGAGAAATTATATAGATGTTCTTCAGGCCTCAGAGGTTTAACTAGCATTAGTTTTCTCTACATCCTGTATGTTCTCCTTGTATGTCTGTTCTCTTGGACCAGTTCCATCTGCCCTGCATGCTCGCCATGCTAATATGTGTAATAATACTACTAGTATGCTGTCTACTGTGCTTCCTTCCCGGAACTCAGGACTAATTTGAATCTTCCGTTCTTCTTTAAAACTGGCGGCTTTCGCTCACTCCCCCGCCCCCCCCTGAAAACTTGGCTGCATCTCCAGGAACTTCCAGTGGAGAAACGAACCCAAGAATTGCCTAGAGTCCGCAGGATATTTCCCATTAAGGTTTAAGGTATAAATTTCTATATAATGAAATTAAAGTATTTTTGGTTTGCGTTTTTGTATTTCTCTGGCGTCTTCTGTTTTTCAAAGGGCCATATACAGTATGTTCCTATGCAGCTTGCTTGAGACCGTCGGTGAAACATAGAAGACTTATTCGTGAGAAAACTACGAGAAAATGTGCTCGGGATGTCTCTGTTTTTATTCAATTCTGAGCCGCTTACACTTTTTCTTCTTTTTTCCCCCCTTTGGCGCTATAGCCCCAATTTCGGCCTTGGCCTACCTCCATGAAACTCTCCGTTTCACTTCGGTTTACTAGATCTTAGAGATTCGGTAGGATTTTTTGGGCGGTTGATCAGCTCGTCGTAGGACGTCTGCCTGTACACAGACACACACACACACACACAAACAAACAAACAAACATTAAACATGCATGCCCTGATTGGGATTGGAACCCACGATCCCGGCTTCCGAGCGAGCGAAGACAGTGCATGCCTTAGGCCGCTCGGCTACCATGACCGGTCTCCTCTTCCCATGCCCAACCTGTATCTAACCTAAACATCAACATGTACATAAGTGTAATATTAATTTTTTTTTTATGCAACTGGTGTGGGACTAAGTCTCTTGTACTGCAGCCACTTCTTGCCTATTGTACCAGCCCCGATGATAGGAGAGGGTGTTTGTGGAGCAATTGGTGAAATGAAGATTGGCGAGGGAAACCGAAGTATTCGGAGAAAACCTGCCCCAGCGCCACTTTGTCCACCACAAATCCTACTTGACCAGACCCGGGACCGAACCCGGGACGCCGCGGTCGGAAGCCAGCGACTAACCGCTTCAGCTATGGAGCGGCCAAGTGTAATATTAACTCTTGCCTTATATGTGTCAAACCTCACTCTCAGGGAGGCACAGAGAATGAGGGCGGAAATTTTTCATGACAGTGAATATTCATGTTGTGGTCTTCAAGGCCATGAACATGCTGTTTTTCGACCATGTAGATGGAGGCAACCTATTCCCTCGAATCGTTGATATTCACCTACCAGAAATGACCCACAAAAAAAACACGAAGTTTGAGGGGTTTTTAGAACATAGATATTTATGCAACTACATAGTTACTTTACAGTTAAGGGTGTTCTTCTGGGTTTGTTAATACTGTTGCTTCTGGAATGCTCAGACAGGCGGAAAATATAGAGCGTGCGAGAGTAAGCAAGAACTGCGTACAAAATTTTGGTTCGAAAATCTAATCCTAAGGTGTACACCATGTCTTCGCTGCATCACGAGGTCTTCTCTTCGACTGCCGTCCTTGAGCCGGCTGTCCGGACTGAGCTGTGAATGCCATCCATATTCCTATACAAAACATCTGAGCGCGTGCTGACACGTTCATTTCGAGTCGTTATTTCCAGCTTCCCTACCACACCTAGCTCGAAGGTGCATAGGCTGTCGAATTAATACGACGCCGTAAGACAGTTTAATATTATCACCATCTTCAAGGTAGACCTTAGTTCTCTCTCAGAGGAAGTCTTCCAGCGGCCTGTCGGTCTTCCTGCGTCTCGGATACCTTCGGGTTTCTACACCAGAACACTGGGCATTTCTTGCTGGTTCGCTGCATGGAGTGTGCTCATACCAGATGAATCTTTGTTCTCGAATTCTTTCATTCATATTGTGACACTACGCCCGAATAGTGAAGTCAGACGTGTATGGCTAGGCATCGACTCGGTAAACATTCTCGCGGCAACAAATACGCAAGCAACAATGGAGGAGAGGAGAGAGAGGAGAGAGAGAAGAGGGTCCACGGTAGTCATTGGGTAGAACACCGTGTGGGCCCCAGAGCCAGTCTGAACGCTGTAGAGAAGAGGAAAATCTGTTACTTCGACCGGAATTCGAACCCGAGTTCCATGTTCGTGTCCGTTATGTACCGGTGACTCTTTTCTGCACTAGATGAACATGAGGGGTGAACTTCACTTCCTAACTGCATTGTCCTCGGGGAATTAACCCCGGAGCGGATTGGATAGAGGGCGAGTGGGCCGTAAAACGGTCTGAACTTTGTTAAGAGAAAAATCTGTGCCCTTGCCGGTATTCGAACTCCGACTCCTCGGTCGCTCAACCCGAAACACAGTCCGTTTCCTGAGTTATTCCGGCACCTAGTAATGGTTGGGCTGAAGAGTAGTTTTGTGAATTATGATCCGGATGGATATTTCACGATGGTAGCGGTGTTGCTGCTTTAAATTTTACAGGAAGAAATTTCTTTACGAGATAAACCATATTTTGCTGAAGGAATACCACTCTTTAGCATGGAGTTAGTTATGTGTCCTCTTTAGTCAGTCAGTCAGTCAGGTAACTGAGGGCTGCGAACATGTAGTTGTACTCGTTTTGTATAGGGTCTAATGGTACAATTTTTTATGAATGCCGTGATAAAGATTTCGGTTCCATAAAACGAGTTCCATCATAAGTAGAGTAATTACGAACTGGGAAGACCTGATACCATGGAGGTAGTTTAGAAAAACGTAGCTTTCGCAAGGCTAGTTAACATTTGTTCTGTTTGTGTCAGCCGTTGCTGTGCGCTCCGGCTAGACACGATTTAGGGTCCAGGCCGCTGTGTCATTTTCACTCTGATGCGGCAGTTTGCTGAATTACGAACGCATGTGCGTCACGTTTAATGAAACTAAGCTATTCATGAGAACGGTCAAGAATTAACCACTTCATGAAATAACAGAGCTCGCAGCCTGGCAACTAATTAAATTCAACATAATGTACGGCATGGCGCAGTCGCCTCTACATTCAGGAACCTGGGCGTACTGTTCACTTTATTAGGGCCAGTTTTCTTCTGCTTAATGGGGTTCCTACTGCATATTTGAAATGCTTGTTGTCACATGAAATTTACCTCGTTTGTTACGAGTCAAATTATAATGCTGACACGTTCATGTAGAGGAAGCGTGAGATAAGCCACTATCTCAGATGATTATCTACTTAAATCGTTAAGTTTTTACGCTACTCTGTCTACACGACTGCCCACCGTGAACCTTTGCATTCTTATGGAGGTATTTCTCCCGTTTTTCTTAAACTTGACGCTAGATGTCGGTGAGTGGTAAGCTTCAGGCCTCAGCCCTTAATGTCCAAGGAAAGAACCTCCAGTGCCCATGGGATAGGAAGTTGGACGGGCCCCAGACATGGTCTATTTGTCCCTCGCGGAATATAACCCCGATTTCCCTGTGATCCAGTTCGCTTCCCCATACGCATACAGGTCTAAGAGGGAGGGAGCGAGTGCGTAATTCATTTTTCCCCCTCTATGGCTCTACAGCCCTTTGGACCTTGACAGAATTTTCAGTGTCTTAATCCTATACACAGTCTTTAGGACTCCTTGGAAGAGGGCTCAGCCCGTCGCAAGGCCACTAGCTACACACAGAACAACACGAAGACGGAATAAACGCACACAAATATCCATGACTGTAGAAAATCTGGCCAGAAGACCTCGATGATGTGTAACCACACGGAGAACCATTAATAAATGGTACCCGTCACAAGCCTTCAAATTTTAGACAATTTACTTATTACTCATATTGTTACTATGAAATAGATTGTAAATTTGCAAGAAATAAAATAAAAATCTACAAATATCCATGTCTCGAGTGGGAATCAAACCCCCCGACCCCAGTGTTTGAACGGGCGAAGAGGCTTCATGCCTTAGACCGCCCGGCCACTGTGATCGACATGCGTGATTTATATTGTTACGTATTTATGAAACCTTAATTAATATCTGGCACAGAACATTGTTACTGAAGTAGTTTAATGAAGAAAATTCACGATGGGCTAAACATATGGCCAGAGTGGGGAGACAAGAATTGCGTACGAACTTTTATGGGAAAACATCCTCGATATCACGTTCTACAGAGACCTAGAAGGAAAAAAAAAACGATAATGTCAAGATTTATCTTAAGGAGATGGGTTGTAGGGATGGGAGGGGAAGTACTTTTGTGATCTGCTAATATGTATATCGGCTTACATTTGACAAGAACACTAAAAGAAACTTCTTCAGTTTATTAACATTTATGTTCTCTGTGACTTCAAAGAGTAACATTTATGTTAGAGATATTGGGGACGTGTACTAACAAAAGAAGCTTTCTGAGTACCTTCATGGAAGGGTTCACTTCATAATGAAATATATATCAGTTTGTTTTATGCTGCCGGAACTGGAGGGACGTAAATGAGATTAGCCTCTCTTTCGCGCATTTCCGGTATCTCTGTATCGATTATTCTGTAGTCCGGTTATCTCGACTGTGTCTTTTCTTCAGGGCTGTCCTTGAACGGTCGATCCCTCGACTATTCGGAAGAAGCCGCATTCCCCCCAATATAGAACATAAGTCAGTCACGCAATGCCATTTTCTATATCTACGTGTATGTCCGATATTACAGCTGCCAGAAGCAACGGAACATTTTTAGAAACGCAGTAGCACTCTTCGGGGACTGGTAGCTGTCTGATCTTCTGTACTATTGCTGAGGTAATTGTTTTGTAGAATGTAAGAAACCACTGGCCGCTCGATACTTACACTTAGTTTTCAGTTTAATGACCATAACTAATGAACCCTTTCAGGTTAATATGTGAAATTTTGCATGAATACAAATCACAGACATAACGTAGAAATGTACATGATGCTGCGTGGTGTACATTAACATTGACTCGCTTGGTGACACTGAGACGCTTCAAGGATATATGTAACATGTTCAATGTAAGACGTTTACTAGGTAGGTAGATAATATTCTAATATATATCAGAGACATAGGATGTGGGTATGGACTGTATTCATCTGGCTCAGAATAGTGATCAGTGGTGGGCTCTTGTGAACACGGTAATGAACCTTCGTGTTACATAACATGCTGGGAACTTCTTGAGTGGTTGAGCAACTGTTTGCTTCACAAGAAGGACACGGCTCCGTGGAGTTAGTCTGTAACTGTACGCATGCGCAGAAATTGATTACAGAATCGTATACGGAGTGTGTAGTTGTTCGTAGCTTCGGTGTAGACCTATACTTTGAAGAATTTGAATGAAAGTAAAGTTGTCTCTTTGCTTAATTAAGCCCCACGATGTGACATATGGAGGAGTGGAGGTAAAGCACCACGCCCCAGCAGCTCCTTCCCTCGGAATATTCCTCGGTGTTCGTTGGATAGGGGAATGGGTAGACACGGAAACCGGTATGGACGCGGTGCCGAGAAGAAAATCTCCCTGCCGGGATTCAACCCTGTTCATCCACCCCGTAGCCTATACTGACTGAGATACCCTTCTCCGTTTAAGAGAAAACAGGTTTCTTTTAAACTATTAGCAGAATTTCTGTGTACTGTTGATGTACTTGAGTCAGCTTTTTAGAGTCTCACATGCAACATTAATGTTATCTAAAACTTATTAAAAATTAATCATTTTAAAGTTTTGCACTACATTTCGATCATTGTGGTTATCATCAGGTGTTAAAAATTATTGGGCGATAAAACTATTGTCTTCTCTTGTCGCTTATGTTGCTAATATGTAAGTCCCCTCGATACGCGTGTGTTCAAGGTGGTGGGTTGTATTCCCTCCTGTTGTGTGTTGTGCTGAGTGTCTTGAGAAGACACTCTTATCACCCTGTAATTTTAACACCTGATGATGACCACATTGGTCGAAACATGTAGTGCATAAAATTTAAAATAAATATATTTTATAGAACATTAATGTTGCACGTGACACTGTAAAAACACTAATTGACCATATGTGAAAAGTTCAGCAGGATGCTACAATATACTATCTTTTTTGGTATCCCTGTAACAGGCCGTGGAGGCCCATAGGGTTGTGAGACGTTGAGGATCCCACATTTTCTAAGACAATCGGCTCACAGATGGCGGTGAGGTTGTCAGCCTTATGCGCCGGCCGCCCTTTACCCACACGAATATTCCTGGTACTTATTTCTGTTGGGGTACACGGTAGCGTAGTTGGTTGAGGCACTATGCTACAAGCCGGAAGGTCGCGGGTTCAAGTCCCGATGAGGTCATTGGATTTCTTTTCAATTGACCTAATCCTTCGAGCCGCATTATGGCCCTGGGGTCGACTCAACCTCTAACAGACATTAGTACCAGGAATTAATTAAATAATTTTCCCGCGGAGTAAAGCGCGGCCGGCGCGTAAAGCTGACAACCTTACCGCCATCTTTGAGCCGATTGTCTAGATAATGTGGGACTCTCAACGTCTCACAATTCTATGGGCCTTGACGGCCTGTTACAGGGATAGCTTTGCTTTTACTTTGCTTATTTCTGTTAGAGGCTGAGTCAACCCCAGGGCCATAGTGGGGCTGGAAGGATTAGGTCAAAATATAATATTTTTTTTTATTGCTAGTGGGGTGGGACTAAGTCCCTTGTACTGCGGCAACTTCTGGCCTATTTTACCAGCCTCAAATGATAGGTGAGGGTGATTGTGGAGCAGTTGGTGGAATGAAGATTGACAGGGGAAACCGAAGTACTCGGAGAAAACCTGCCCCAACGCCACTTTGTCCACCACAAATCCCACTTGACCAGACCCGGGATCGAACCCGGGCCGCTCCGGTGGGCCAATACAATAGTATTAGAGTATAACTATCAGAGCAGGTGAGGGCTAGAGAGATGGACACAAGAACAAAGACAACAACAACAACAACAACAACAGGAACTCTCATTGTGGTTCGAGAAACGGGCCCAAATTGCGAACTTGCTGCGTTGTTTGGGATTACGAGGGAGCACAAGAACTTGAGAAGAGAGAATACGGAAGATGAAGATGGTATGGAAGGCGATAATGTGGACAAAGCCGCCTGGACCGAAGCGATAAGTGACCCGTATCCCTGGTACTGAGATCAAGTTGAGAAACGATGTATAGTCTCTTGAGAACTGCCCTGACCTCTGTCTGCTCATATCAAGCACCGCTCGGGGAACAGCGTAACTTTCGAGCCAATATAGAAGATTCATTCCAGTCGGAAGTGGACATACTTGTATCTTCCAGATGCGTTATTTCCAATTTTTCATACTTCATTATTTATTATGTGCGTGAAGATCGCCGTCGGCTTGGATGTGACATGGGCAACAAACATTTCGAAGGAAATTGTTACCTTCGTGTTTATGGTACAAGAGAGACGGAGGCAGCAGTTTTTTCCGAAACGTTGGTATCCTTCAGCATCCTGCACCGCGCCACATCCCACAAGATATTTATCTCTGTGTGTGAGAAAGTCGAGTCTCACATTATGTTTATATTGTACGTGTAGAGGCCTATTGCTATGCACGTAAATACGTGTAGACGTGCCAGAACTAATCGCACTATGGGCGCCACTATTCCCGCGTGTATTTTGTTAGACACAGAAAATATCGAAACATGTCTCGATTGAGACATACTTGTATATACAGGGTGATTCTAATTTTAGCCGGGGTTTCCGTCGCCTATAAACGAAACCCCTACAATACTTTAGAATCATTCTGTATATAAACTGAACTCTAATTCTTCGTTCAATTTCTCTTCTGAACTCCAACAGTGAATTTCGTCGTTAAACAGTCAATCGGAGCTGAAACATGCGATCGGCCAACAGATGTGACGTTGCAGCACTCATTCGCTTTATGCACTTAAAAGGCCCAAAATATGTTCCTTTCGATTCTATATCGCTTACTGTTGTTAATACCCATTGACTGCAGACACAACTTAAGAACAATGTAGGAACTGCGCTACATACAGCGTCCAGTCCCTTTCTACTTAAGGCGCGTCCACATTACTCGTGCTCGTCGGGAGACTCGTCTGGCTTTTACTTGTGCTCGTAAATCTTCGTTCACACTACTTCAGTTGCTCGCCAGGCTTCGGCGCGTGAGAATCCGTATATTTACTCGTATAGGCTGTAGTCGTATTTTAATTTATTGGCTATAGTTCTTAAATTAAAAATTTAAAATTAGCTTGTCTCGTGACTTGTCATATCGTGCAGATTACTCACGAGCACGAGTAATGTGGACGCGCCTTTACATACCCAGGCAGTACACATAGTGGCGATGTAAAACGACATGACATATGTCCCCTTTTACAAATATGTCCATAAATACCATACAGAAAATCTTATAGGTCTATGTAAAACGGTAACGCTTGCAGTTTATAAAAATAGATGCCGTTCGGATGGGCCCTACGAACCAAATAACGATTTTCTCGAAATGGGTTGAAACAATTTTGATTAAATTCAATTTATTTATGGAGGCGATCTCCCTAAACAAAGCTGCGTAGGTGGTATCTTCAGCAAAATAACGGTACATGCACTAGGGGTCAAAATATTTACGCAGTACATCTATGTTTGTATAATCAACGACTAACAATCGATTTCATTTCCAAGGTCACGTCAAGATCAGTTGTATGCGAGGAGGTACGTGCAATGTCTTTACGCCGATTTTTTTTCTACAAGTTTTTGTTTTGCTAAACACTTTTTGCTATTATAAATGTTAAACGATTACAGTCGATATGCGTGTAAAAACGCATTTACGTCTTCATGTAGACTGTCCGCTATTCTCCGATTTTAACCGGCAGTTTAATGTGTCTGTATATGCTAGTAAAAGTCTCAAATAAGATGTGTTATTTAGCGGTCCGGGTGTTGTTACATGGGGCGGAAGAATAAGACATGACAAAGTCAGTATCATATTTTTCCAACTTTTCATTTCGAGCATGCATGAAAGGTAAAGTCGGGGATGTCTTGTTTCTCGCAGTACACATATGGTGTCGTGAGCGAAAGTGGCTTATGATCTTGTACGAGAAGTCGTGTTCGACGAATCGAAGTTGCTAGCATAGGCTCTGGCTGCTTCCATATTATTTTTTCCAGTTCATCATTCACAGTTGTTTTTCCAGTTCGACGTTATATAACCTCTGAAGTTAAAAGGCGCCGTTAAATGATCAAAGTACCTACAGACCGCAGCTGAGGGAACTGGACCTCGCTTTTCTGCTCCGATCAGGGGAATGGGTACAAATGGAAGTCGGATGTTGTGGTAGGGAAGCTAAGGGCTGGAACAACCCCATCTCTCTTTTTGTAAGGGATGACCGGTTGCCGAGTCCGCAAAGGGAGTCGCCAAGAAAGAAGAAGCCTTGGTCATTCAATCGGGGAGATTACAGCCCCAGGCCTGTCCATAGCAGAGCCTGCCTCTGATTGGATCCAATCACTTGATCCGATTTTTCTCCCCCNTTTTTTTTTTTTTTTTTGCCGTCAGCCAAATTCCTTCTTTGTGTAGAAAACCGTTTGGTCTGGTTAATCGAATATTCTTTTTCTAAGCTTGGTCTATATATTGAACACATAAGCTTGATAACTGGTCACAGAGTTCACCGTGATTGTTGGGAAATGAAATGTAATCCATATCTTCATAAGACTGAAAGTTTCACTGACTGCTGTAGAAATATTTTCGAGAGGTCCCGGGTTCGATTCCCAGCGCTAACAGATTTTCTGAGAAGTAGTGTGTCTGGAACGGGGTCTACTCGCCATAGCTCAAGCGGTTAGTCGCTGGCTTCCCACCGCGGAGGCCCGGGTTCGGTTCCGGGTCTGGTCAATTGGGATTTGTGGTGGACAAAGTGGCGCTGGGGCAGGTTTTCTCCGAGTACTTCGGTTTCCCCCGCCAATCTTCATNCCAATTGCTCCACAATCACCCTCACCTATCATCTGGGGCTGGTACAATAGGCCAGAAGTGGCCGCAGTACAAGGGACTTAGTCCCACCCCACTAGCCTTAAAAAATACCTCTTCAATACCAAATAAAAACAACCCTCTGTAGCAGCCTACGAAGTAAACCCTTTAATTTAAGGGTTATTCATTATCAGAATTGAGCTGAATTGAATTCATTAAAATTTTGTAGCCCTATTTGATATTCATGCCGTTTATGAAACAGGATACAAAACGCTTCATTTTATTACCAGGCGAAAAGAAGGAAGAGAGAAACTGGCCCATTTCACCAGTCAAGCAAAAATCCCACTTACCAGACACATCTACAAGTCAAGCCGCGCCTACCCACTCCATGTAATTGCTCCATACCAGCCTTCGTACATACACGTCATGTGCAGTATTGTCCGTTATATAATACTATATGAAATAGCATGTCATATATTTTCCGGTCGACATCTGAGAAGAAATAAAGAAGAGAGAGAGAGAATATTAAGGAATAAACTGAAAGTTGTTTCCTGTTTCCCCCACCAGACGAATGAGTTTATTGAGTCTCGACGTATACTGCCCTGTTTTATTATTGCATTTCTTTTATAAAGACGCCTATGTTAGATGACGTTCGTTTTATCGTTTTTTAATGTTGCAACATAAGAACCTTATACTAATATTATCACGCTATTTTCATTATGTTCTTAAATCCATTTACTTCAGGGCAGATTGTCGTGCTCCCGTATAGAGGCACGATCTCTGTCGCCTCAAGTTGTTACGTATTTTCATCCAGCAAAACAAACAAACCCCGTGGCCTGTAGTCCGCAAGCGAGCTGTACCGACCGGGCGACCGCCATTTGTCAGTGAAGTTAGTGCCAACTTCTGCGGATAGAGGGTGTTACGTGGTCAGTGCAACGGATTCCCACGGCCGTTATTCTCGGTTTTGTAGACCAGAGCCGCTATTTCCTTGAAATAGCTCCTCAGTTATCCTCACGAGGTTGAGTGGGCCCCTTTCCGGACCCACTACTCAGAAAATCTGGTAGCGCCGGGAATCTGACCCGGGACCTCTGGATCTGTAGCCAGAAACTCTGACCACTAGACCACAGAAGCGGTGCATTTGCACCCAGAAGTACTTTTAATCCCAGTAAGTAGCATTCTGAACAGTTCTCTTCATAATATGGAGATGGAGAGATGAAAGGAAACGGAAGTCATGGTTGCAAGCTGAAGATGGCACCGTCGCACTGCTTTGGTTCGGTGGGAAATTTACGACGTTGCGGGATGCGATATCTCGCCGCCAAGATTGCAGTCGACAGCTTGATGCGTCTCCAGCGAGTGATGGACCACTTTTTGCTCCTTCCACGTTTCGAGAATATTCTCTCATGTGCTCTTCCTTCTTGATTCTCTTTCAACTAGTTCCTCTTCTTGTTTCCGCACGTCTCATTCTCACTTATTTACACGCGTGAATCTTAATTCGTTTGTAATTATATAAGTTAAACTTTCTCGCCATTTTACATACCTTTTTATTTTCATTGTTCGTTCCTTGTGTCTCTTCTATTCTCCTTTTTTGTTCTTTATGTTTCTTTTTTCTTCCTTCCTCTTTGTTTTTGTTTTTTTATTATGATTATAACTTTGTCATTACTTACATTGATAGGATTACACGGCAACCCCTTACCAATCGCATATTTCATGTACTGCGGTTTTCCATTGTATCCTGTTTTGAACATCATTATATTGGCTTTTAATGTATCTTCAGGTGTTAAGTTGTGAAGACTCGAAAAGCCTTTGTTTTTCTCACCAAGATATATAGAACTGCAGGGGTCAGGGATGTGATAGCATATCAGTGAAGTCCGAATTTTCACACCATATTTAAATAAGATTCATTTTAATATTATCCTTTCGTCAGCCCCTATGTCTCCCAAGTTGTCTAGTCCTTTTACTGCTATAATCTTATGTGTACTTCGACTTTTTTGGGTGTTAACAGTGGCCCTATTAACTTAACCGCAAGTTTCTTTACAGAACCTCGCTTACCGTGACTCCTTTCCTTCTCAGAACACGGGTCCCTGCGGTTAGGAAGGGATTGGTTTAAACCTAGTGTTAGTCCTTCCTTTGCTGTAAGAACATCGCACTATTTACGGTATTAAAAATGTGAGTTGGAAAGGGCCATTTGATTTATTTGTCATAAGCAGCATCAGCATTTCGATCAACACAACTACTCGAATATTTCTAGAATAGTAAGCTAAGTGATGCCTGGGTAGAGGAATGTTGTCCCAGCCTGCAAGAACCTAGAGCCTTACCCCTGGTTGAAACGGCCGGAGCAAGAAGCATGCCATTGACACCCATCTTATTTCGAGTACGTGAAGTTATATTTCCACTTTTCTATATTCGTCATTACGTGACTCTTAAGCACGGGGAAAACTGTACTTCTCTTTTCCCATACAAGAGTATCCTCTACAAGTTTCTACGACTATGATGGGCACACAATAATAATTATTGACTAGTAAAGTAAATAGATAACGTTCTTCCTGTACTTCAGTTAAGCATAACGCTTGAAGGCGTATGGAGGAGTCGAGGTGTGGGTGTTAGGTTCATGTCTCAAACGTTTTACTCTGTGGGAGGGAGTCCCCGGTGTCCATTAGATAGAAAGCTATGCGAGTCCCAGTGTATTATCTTGATTCTGTGCAGAAGAGAAAATTCTCTTAAACCTGCCTGGGATGTAACCTCGGTTCCTCGGCCAACCAATCCGTAACCTAGTCGTTGTCCTGACCGAACCGTCCCAGCTCCCAACAGCAACAATTATTTATATATATATAAATATATGCAGGTACATATACATAGACCGTCACGTGTTTCAGTGACTAAAGACGGGGTTTGGATTGGCAATTGGATTTATTGACCACTTACAGGTGGTAACTACAAATATTTATAACACTAAGCATTACTGTAATTACAATACATAAAAGAAATCTTCATTGTCTGCTTACATTAGTCGTTGCTAGGTAACATCTCAACAATGGCTAGGCCTTTACAATATCTTCGCTGAATTATACACTCCAAATATTACACATAAAGTCTTTTCTTCACAGCCGCCCGTACAGGACTGAATTCTCAACTGAACTCTCCTGAACTGATCTCTCAATTACTTTCCGTGACGGCTTCGTGTCCTTGATTCATGGCTTCTCAGCTATTTATGACTCCTCTTCAGAGTCAGAGTCAGAGTCAGAGTTACTTGAACTGGCGGTTTATCGTTAATCAGTTCGTCTTGGCGACAAGGCCCTTGAGACTCAACGACCAGTAAACCAGTAATTTTACTTTCCAAATGAACATTTGCGGTAATAGTCGACATGTAACATTTTCTCTGAAAAGAGGACTGGTCTGTCGTTTATAATTGCTGTTGGTCCTCGCCAACTCAATCATTCTCAGATCCGAATACCGCGGGACTCCTGACCACATTTTACTGTCTCAGATTCGAGACTACCCCAACCTGTAGGGTCATGTCCCCGTATTTATATCCTCCTGGAGCAGGGTGGCCCAGTTATACCCCCAGGCACTGGGTTCCATTTTCGTCGCCTCATAAGACTCGCAGAGCTACGGTGGAGGTATTCGACACCGCCTCCTCGGTTATTATGGAACCTCTTATAATTCTTCGGCACGGACCACATAGAAAAACCTTACTCTATTGTCAGAATTGTGTAACCTAGCAACGAATTGTAACATAACCCACAGAGAGCACAGTTCTCATTTTTGCGTGTCCGCGGGAACGTGTTTATCGAGCCGTTGCCTAGAAACGGGTTGCATAACCGAGTTGTTCTATTGTTACGTGCGTGTATTACTTAGCAACGGCTGTTTCTATGACTCAACAATCCTTGCATGGAGTAAATACGCCACAGTATATTAATATATATATATAGTGGGAGGAGTAATGACGCTTAGTGGAAAGATTCTGTTTAGCTGTTCTGGAATCTAACATACTAAACATTTTCCTGTAGGCCCTACACATGTACATTAATCTAGACAATATGATAGTGAATAATATAAAGAAATAAAACTTTTCATATTTAAACTCTTGATTTTATGTGAGTTTACTCTGAAGTGATTAATTAAGTATTCTCTTAAGCAGTAACCCCTCTCTCTTAAGTAGGCTTTGTTACGAAACAGAAGGCCTAACGGTGAACTACACTTAATGACTTCATATCAGAGTGAACGCTGCACTAATTTTGGCTCACCCTATGCCTTATACAGTAGCAATCCCTTGTAATGTATGGGGACCAGATTAATTCTCGAGTTTCCGCTCTTCCCACCATCAGCTCTCATGACGCGCCTCTTGTAGAGAGCGTAGTATATACTCTCTTTTATCTAGAAGTATTCAAAGATAACTGAATCTATGGGGAATAGCCCTATTCATCTTTTAAATATACGAAAGAGCGGGTGTAGAAGGCTGGTTTACTGCTTGGCCTTAACCACTCTTTCTCTTGCGCCTTACAAGAGAAAATAGAAGGTTCTTCTTACATCTCCATAGCTGTTTAGAATCCAGACGTTTGTTGGCTTTTCAGCGCTGTTTTTTATCCCTTCTCTGTTCCTTTCATGTTTCTCCCTTTTTATTTTATAGACCCTTTACGTCTACATATCAGCATTATAGAGTCTCTACGTGTGAGGATGAGCATTTTGCTTGTCTGTGTTGCATAAGTTCGTGGTTACGTGGGAGGTAATCAAGTTCGGTCCTCTCGCTCTTCCTTATGTCTGGGACGTGTTATAATTTGTAGCCACTGCATATGTATATATGGAAGTTTCGTGCTGTATGCTGTTAATGCAGTATAAGTTTACAGATTAACATAATATATTTTAGTAATTATTTTCAAGTTACGATATATGAAGTTCATATAATCGAAAGCGAAGCCTAAATTGTATGTTGTAAGACTCGCTCATAATACTTGGATAGCCTATGTATAAGCAAACACTAACGTATATTTTGTTAATTGCTGCTTTGTGAATATTAGGCCTGTAGTTTATGATGCGTGTAGGTTAAATGTGGGCTGAACGTGCAGGTTGGTTACAGCCACAAAATATTGTACTTGTGTATGCTGCTCGCAAACATTCTCCTTCGTGCTGTAATCGAAATAGAGTATATCGCTGTATTTCAGACCCTTGCTACTTATATCTTTCTCTTGTCACGCGGTTAAACGACACATCTTCTCTCATCTCTTGATATTTTATGAGAACTTTCTGAAGCTTTCTGAAAACTTAATTTAGCCTATATGATTTCACGGAAGTAAAGGGAAAGTTCTCCCTCGTAAAAGGTAAAGTTGTCCCTGTGCTTAACGAAATAAGCACTACGAACGCTATGAAGGCGTATGGAGGAGTGGATATATAGATCCATATTTTCTTGACCCCGGCACTAGTTGGAGGTGAGTGATCAGCTTCACGACCCGGCCGCTTTACCCCCGGTACTCATTAGATAGGAGGTTGGGTGGACCCCAGATTCGGTCTGGAAGACTTGGAGGAGAGAACATTCTTGCCTTTACCGCTACTCGAACTCCGACCCCTCGGTCGCCCAGCCCGTCGCCAGTCTCTATACCGGCTGCGCTAAACCAGCTCCTGTTATCGTGGAAGTACTAAAGATAAAAGTCATTTTTACAACAAGACAATTAGCACCGAATGCATTTAAATGGCAGATGATATCCTGTGTCATGATACAATAGATAAACGCGAATAAGAAGAAACAATAAATACATTTTCGCCGCGAGATTTTAAGCGACGCAGTGTAAGTTGGTGTCACAAGGTGCCAAATATCAGAAGAAAGTAACCTTCGTGTTCATTTTCTGCATTTGATATAAATTAAAACAATGGAGTATATCTGCGAATACAATACATCATTATATCAGTTGTTTGTATTTTTAAGCAAAACGAATAGAACACTAGGCATTATGAGTGGAACAATGTTGAAACTTACGTTTTATTTAAGTTCCATGTGTTCGTGATGTCTAGTTAAATGCATTGTTCTGTAAATGGGGTGGGTAACCACTATAAAGGTAATAGCTAACACTACGCTAATACATTAATTTAAATTATTAGTAAAATACCCCTTGCATTGACTTAAAGGGAGCAAAACATGCACCTATGCCTTTTATAAATGACATATATTGAGTTTTATAATAATCTATGAAATTGCTCAAATGATTCACGTAGTAGTACACTTAGGACCTTCTGTAAAATGACCCTTAAAATGAGGTGACGTGAACTTAACCCACGCTAAGTAATACTTGTTAAATATATGTGTCGCGTATATCTTTGAGTGAGAATGAGGTCGGATGATAACATTAAGATGAATCGTAATGAAAATATATTATGAAGATGGCAGAAACTGATACCTGGATTTGTTCATTGGTGGGCATTAGTGTGTCTTGTGTTTTAGCTTAGTGTTCAGTTACCAAGAACTCAGTAAGCTATACTAGTATTTGACCTACTTCATGAAAATCTAATTACAGATATTCTTGAGGTTTTGTAATGCATGTCCTTAAAGATTCCGTTAATTTCCGAGTTTCTTTCTCTAGGATCTACTCATGTTTTGTTTTGGGGTGAATACAAATGTATACCTCTCTTTGAAGCTGTACATAGGGAAATTCATTTTCCAGCTATGTCATCGATTTTCTTGCTCCGTGTATGGATCAAAGCTTAAGGCATTGATATTTTTCTAACTACAAAAGACATGTTTGCTGGCTGGATGCTGCCGGAGCGCTCTGGGAGGGGGAGGGCGGATTTATCAGCGAAAGTCTTATAGAGAATATGTTTGTGTTTGCACACGAGAGAGAGAGAGAGAGAGAGCTGGTTCCTGGCGGCCGTGCATTGTATATAGACCAGACATTGTGACAGATTTTTCTGCAACAATACAACGAACGTGTTTGTGTAAGATCCAGTATGAAAAGTCGGCATATTTTCAGCTAAAAAAAAATTGTTTCAAATGACTCAAAACTATAAACGTAAGCTGTAAGCGGAGAATCTATCACGTATGCATGAAGATGAGAATTGCATGAAAAATCTTAGTAGCAATTCCTGACGAGAAAGAGACAGATCGGGAGGTCTAGGCTCAGACTGGAAAGTTTTAGTTTAGTTTCTTGGGGTTGGGTGGGACTCAGTCCGCTTGGTACGTCGGCCACTAATTGACCCATTGTACCATCCCCTGATGATGATGAATGTGGAGCAGTCAGTGGAATGAGAATTGGCAGAGGAGACTGAAGTACTCGAAAAAAAAACTGCCCCAGTGCCACTTTGTCAACCACAAATCCCACATGACCACACCCGGGCTCGAAACCGGGGCGCCGCGTAGGGAAGCCGGCGACTAACTGTCTGAGCTATGGCGCGGCCTCAGATTGGAGGGTAGTATTGGAATAAATCGTAAGGAAATAAGTCATGATGACGTGGACTGGATTAATCTGGCTCAGAGCAACGAGCAATGAATGAGGTAAAGAAGCTTATGTTTCGTAATATCTTGGAATTTATTGTACGTATGCTGTAGCGATTGTTAACATCTTAAGAAGGACCATGTTCCATGGGGTTAGGGTTAGTTAATGCGAAGCAATACAGTGTTGTCTTAATGCGTACACAGTGCAATGGGGGGATACCCCTTTCAGCATACCAGCACACGTCACTTGAAGATCGCACATAACCAAGCACATCATATAACCTGAATATTAAATACAGCATACAATTAACTTTTATGGCATTTATACTTTTAATATTTCTATTTCATATTTTTATTTTATCTTCATGTTTATAATCATAATAACGAACTTTATACTAAATCGTAAATATTGTCACGTATCGCTCGTATAACGCGACAAATAACTTCACGATGTATTTGATGTAGCGAATTTTATTTCACATTCGCACTTAACAATCACCCAAATTACAGATTTACAATTACTGCTATCTGCAGTATCACAATTAGTACACTCCAAATGCCACAATACAACTGACTGGTTGCTGGCTAACTCGGAACTAACTCGGAGGTAGCTCGAGGACTAACTGTGAANGCATCACGGCTGGCGGGGGGGGGGCGTCATCTATATCTCAACATGTCACTATATACCTATATATATATATATATGAGGATTACTTGAATTATCTTTATAAGTGCCTGATGATAACCTAATTATATGGTCGAAACATGTAGCACAGTAACACGTAAGATACATACCAACACCTATTGTGTTACTGAAGATATTCCCATATTACTTGTTATGTCGACGCTCGTAATATAAGCAATTAAAAAAATCTTTAAGGAGTCTTAATTTCGGCTTTATATGGAAGTGAGTAGTCAGCTCGACGCTTTGGCCGCTTTATCCCTGGGATAGAATATCATGTATGCACTGGGTATGAACCCAGTCTAGACGCGCGAATGAAGGAAGAGGCATCCTCCCAGAATTCAATCTCGGTTCTTCAGCCCGTAGGCTGTCACTTAGACCCTAAGCATTCCCGAATCATATCTGTGCATTGGAAATATGCTGACGTAATGCTCCGTTCCTGTATTCAGATTGTACGAGCAATTGGTTATGGGGACCGTGCCATACCTCAGGCGGTTAGTAGCTGGCTTCCCACCGCGGTGCCCCGGTTCAGGTCATGTGGGATTTGTGGTGGATAAAGTGACACTTGGAGCAGATTTTCTCCGAGTACTACGGTTTCCCCTTCCAATTCTCATCCACCAATTGCTCCATAGTCGTCACCGTCATCATCATCATCATCTGGAACTGCTACAATATACCAAACAGAGGACTCAGTTTCACCCCATGAGAAGAAAATATGTGTATATACACTTCTAACTCTAGCTTTTCGGTGGTTTTCGAACGTTATAAACATTTTTCCCGAAGAATCAGAGAGTATGCGAATTTCCATATGACGCGTTGTTTCCTTTCCTCAGAAAAATGTTTAGTGTAATTCGATGGCATTTGATAGCTGTGAGTTTTAGCTAGTAGAAGGGCAGTGTTTGGGCTGGAATGCAGAGATTCAAATTCTGACTCTTAGAGTTTAAGATATTTTCTCTTCATCATAACGCTCTTTGTTTTAAGCCCATCCAGCTTTCTGTCCAGTATGTCCTGATACTCAGCCGGTCACGGTAGCCAAGCGGTCTAGGCATGCACTGTCTTCGCTCGGTCGGAAGCCGGGTTCGTGGGTTCGAATCCCACTCAGGGCATGGATGTTTGTGTGCGTCTTTCTGTGTTTGTCTACAGGTAGAGGCCTTGCGACGAGCTGATCACTCGCCCAAGGAGTCCTACCGAATGTGTAAGATCTAGTAAACCGAAGTGAAACGGAGAGTTTCATGGAGGTAGGACTAGGCCCAAATTGGGGCTGTAGCGCCACAGAAAAAAAAATGTCCTGATACTCATTCCCCGGAGGTAAAACAGCCGTAGTTTGAAGATCTCCGCTTCCATATCCCATGCTGTATTTCGCAAACTTAGCAGAGGTACGTGAAAAGTTTCTTGCTGTCCCGCTGAGAATAATGAGAAATGAAGTGTACTGCACACATGCTTTATTTAAGCGCAAACTACAGAGGACTAAAAGTAACGTGGTTTGTTTTCCAATGAAATGTTATTTCTATCTGTGATGCAGTCGTGAGTTGAGATGTCCAGTTGGACTGACTTCCTGCGCTTTCCAAAATGAACCATTTCGAACGCTATACAGATTTAGTCGCATAATGCACCTGGAGAGATGGTGGAATCTTGTAGCGCCACAGTCACTTGATTGATTGATTGATTGATTGATTGATTGAATGATTTTTAGAACTTATGTCGAGCTGTTTCGGCTGCGGATGTTATGTAGCCCTATAGCTACGAGTGAAATAGACGATCATATATGATCTATGGGTATAGTAGGTAACCTGGCCAAGGTTCAAAGTCGATACCTTACGGTTACAACTTTGGAGATTAATCAGTTGCAAAGTAATTCGAGTTTTACTTAAAAAAAACTTTAGGAGAATAGATCTCTTTGAAGCATCTAGGAGATGTAGCGATTTACGTATTAACCTGTAAAGCTAAGTGGTTATCCTTTGTAATTTTTTTTCCTTGGCACTACAGCCCCAGTGGGCCTAGGCCCACCTCCATGAACTCCATTCACTTCGGTCTTTCTTGATCTTACACATTCGGTAGGACTGCTTGGACGGGTGATCATCTCGTCTCAAGGCCTCTCCCTGTACGCAAACACAGAAAAAAGGACACACACAAACTAAACATCCATACTCTGAGTGGGATTCGAACCCACGATCCCGGTTTCCAAGCGAGCGAAGACAGTACATGCCGGCTTTATCCTTNAAGACAGTACATGCCTCAGACCGCTCGGCTACCGTGACCGGCTTTATCCAGTGTAATACCTGCTTTAATATTCTAGAACTCGGCATTTTTTTCCGCACAGAGTGTACGTATTTATATTCAAATCCCTATTTGTTTTTGCAGCATGGGCGAATTTCGTTTTCTGTAATATTTTTGGATGTATCCCAAGCCTCAGAATAACAGAGGAATTAGTTGTGAAGTTACAAATTTGAATGAACTGAAGCAGAATACAATTAAACGACGAACTTTTGTTGAAACTTGATGCACCTTCGGGTTCCATAAGTGTGGGTGAGGGGGAACTCATGGCCGGATGACTGACTATCAGCTGCTCAAGGAAGAATTACGAATTGCTGTTTGATATATTTGAACGAGCCTGTACTATATGGAATTGGGCTTCGAACTGGAGACAGCTGACTATGCTTCAGCTGTCAAGAAGCGAAGAATTTCCTGGCATCTCACCGAAGCCACAGTAACTGGAGCGTGCAACGGGCTTGGTGCGTCAATCGATGTGACAGAGGAAAAAGGAGAAAATGTCGACCGCCAAACAGAACAGGCGCTATATAGCGGGGCTCGAGCTGCCAGCGCACTCGCTTCTCTTTTATTTAGTGAATATTTATACACTTGTCAGAATTTCTTGGAACCGCTTTTTGTGTATTGGACCCATGAACCTTGGCTAGGAAAGGAAGAAAAATTTTTCTGCGCTTAAGTCTGTTTAAATTTTTTCTTTTTTTTTTATTTAATTCTCTCTTCATTTGTTTCGTTCTTCCTTCCTATTTTTCCTCACCTCTTCTGAATTTCTTTATACATTCCTCTTCTTAGTTGTCATCTTTAGCTTTTACCCGTCAGCCTCCCTGGCCTGTTCCAATTTAGAATTAACTTCTGACGCTAAATCTTTTAGACATTGGATAGAAATCCGTGAGCGGGGGAAGCCCACTTGTCCCAAGACAAAATACAGAAAAACAGGAGTATATTTGTACATCTGTGCTCCTTTTGGGACTCATTATTTGTGTGTTTATTCTCACTTTCTTTATTTTATAAGCCCCCCTTTGATTTTTTGCATAATTTTGTAAATTTACAGGGCATTTCTCATTAACCACGATTTCATGCTACCGTTATGTTTTTAATGACTTCAATTGTAAATACTATTTCTTTTGTCTTTCGGATCCATGATGATAATAATACCTTATTTCCTTAAAACCAAAATTGAACTCTTCCAAATTTCGTAAGAGGAAATATATATATTAACATAAATTCCAAATTCCAAATGATCTATAGAGTTTATTGGTCACTTATGTGGAACTGCAGAGAATTATTTGTGTGTGTTGCCTTGGTACGGTCTGGCAATAATAAACTGACTGCACACTGTAGAACATTCTCTGTTGATGGGATCGATGCCGGTAATTCTTTTATTCTCCCCAGGTAAATTCATGCAAAGCGCCTTAAAATAGGCCACGACTCTTTTCTCCCATATCCTTTCTAGACAGCCATAAATATTCATCATATCCTCCTCGAACCTACATAACCGCTGCCACTAGTCTAGCGACGTTATGGCGCTCTCAAAAGTTCGTAGGTTTGAGTCTCGGCCAGTAGCAATGTTTTGTGTTTTTGCCCAATAATTCCATTCCAAAAGGGGTTTTCCTTGATGTATTGCACGGTCGTTTTTGCAGTTCACCCATAACCCGTACAGTTTATAGGTTTGCTGTTCTGTCGTTACCTATGCTAGCAGTCCGAATTGGAAGTAATTGCGAATGGGAACAGAAGATGGCAGCATTAAACAACATGCTTGAGTCGGTTTTTGCAATGTTCACCTTTCATGGAAATAATTTGTAGTGTCACGCATATTAGTGACTAACACGTGGGTTTGGATTGGTGAATTGTTTTATTGAATATTCATTAGTTGTAACTACAAATAATTGTAACACTTTCAAGATTACTGTAATATAACACACACGTCAGGTCTTCTATTCACTTCTCTTAATTGTCTTCAGCTGTCCTGAAATCTCCCACACTCTAACTTAGCCTTAAACAGATATTCGTTATATAGGCGCCGCAAGGAAAACACAGAAAACAAGTCACGTGATAGTTCTGTTGCAGTGTGACGTCTTTGCGCCTGCGCGGGTCGCGTAACCTCGTTCCATTGTTGCGAGCGTGTATCGCATGTGTTTTTACTGGTCCGTTACCTAGCAACACTCTGGCCATTCAAGTTACAGCATAATACCTCTAGGCAGCATCGCTTAACGCTTATTGCTGTGTCAAGATTAATATCTCAGCATAATTTATGATTTCAAATTGCCCCTCAAGAGCTACAATGCCGTGGATGCCACTGATTTCTCCTAGACATGTCAACCTTCTTTATTTTGGTTTATAATAATTATATTCAGTGTTGTTTCGTATGCACTTGAATAACGCAATAAACTGTTTAACTGTAGAGGATTGGCTACAACTTGAATACGACATTTTAAATTTACGCAATATTATTTTTAATCGTGGCTGGTATGATCTGAATCCATACTCAGTTTCATCAGTTTGACTTAACAGAAGTCGGGATTAAATCCTGATTAGTCGAACAGCAACTGTGACTGAGTAAGATTCTGTAATGTCATTACTTCTCAACCCTTCTGTTTCTCGGCTCTTTATTCAGACGGGCTAACCTTCATAGTACGATTTCTGAAGCTTGTGGCATGCCTGCATTGTTGACTGTTGAAGCTAGCTGATCTAATATATACGATTCGCTAGAAGCCCATAAAAAAAGTAAAGCTATCCCTGTACCAGGCCGTGAAGGGCCATAGGGTTGTGAGACGTTGAGGCTCCCACATTATCTAGACAATCGGCTCAAAGATGGCGGTAAGGTTGTCAGCCTTACGCGCCGGCCGCGCTTTACTCCGCAGGAAAATTATTTAATTAATTCCTGGTACTCATTTCTGTTAGAGGCTGAGTCGACCCCAGGGTCGTACTGCGGCTAGAAGGATTAGGTCGTTTGAAAAGAAATCCAATGACCTCATCGGGATTTGAACCCGCGACCTTCCGGTTTTAGCAAGAAATCGTAAATATGAGGAAGTGGATAGAAGAGTACAAACTGTTCGCGTGGGTTCTTCACGGATGCAGAAGAAAGTGGGTGGTGGAAGGGAGATCCCTACTACCAAACGCCATTTTCTATCCTTCCTTCTCCCCCAACTTCCTTCAGATAATTACGTGAAGAAGTCTGCAGGGAGAGAGCGAGATTGCTATGAGGAATTGCAGCCGCCATTTTACCTGTTCTCTCGGCTATATAGGCCTAATTGTGTTATCCGTAAGGCACTGGTTTTGCTTTTGGTTCTATTTGCAAGACGTAAGCCGATGAGAAATATATCTTCCTTTCTTTTCTGTGTTATTTTCTTTATTCAGAACCCAGTATTTTCAAGTCTTCATTGCACTCTGCACCTTTCCAACGTCTTTGTAACTGATTGACCAAGGAACAAACCGACATATCGACGAGCCATCCAACTAGCAAGCCAATTAGTGTTAAAATTTCAAGTTTCGGCATTAATAATAACAGAACATGGCATTTGACACAATCTTCAGCCTGGTCTAACCACCCCAGCTCCAAACCTCATAGCCTGTTTCACTCCGACACGTATTTATAAAATCCTCTGAACTCGGGTTTACAAGTGGATACTTCTAAATACGTGTAGTTTACCTCATCGACATTTTATAAATTTTATATTGTCTCCATAACCGAGTCCTCTGAACACGCGTCTGTAGCGTATTATAGGTATGAACACACACAAAGCGAAGGTTTGCTTCTCTATCGCTGTGTATGTGAGTAAGTGTAGTTATTAATAGGATCAGAGGATAGCAACAGTAAACGTCAGTGTCTTTATTGCAGTGTCCAACCTTCACGAAAGAAGTTCATAGTGTACATCAAGATAGCAGCACCATCTGGTGCATGTTGTCATTATAAGAAGTTCTGTACCATAGCATAAATGTTTAGCCTTTCCAGAACTGTTGGATTCCATAGCGTGCGTACACAGTGAGAGCGTGAGAGTTCCTCGAGGCCTGTAATACACGAGAGTGAATCGCAGCAAGATAAGTACAGTGTAAGGAAATGTAGTGTTGATAACAGCAACAATTTCCCGTTGAAATTTCAACGGCATTTATGCCTGCCTTATTCGTGACGTTCCAAGCTGCAATTCCTGTATTTCGTAGTCAATCCCAAAGAATCCGTCCAGTTTGGAGGGAAAGTGTTCTAACACACGGAGGCGTTGTTAGCCTTACGTTCGCCCTGTTAACCTTGGCGTGGGGGAGGTCCCTTTGTTGCTATCTGATTCTCTTTATTCTAGAGAGTAATACTAGTAATTATGAGGGTTTCAAAAGTACGATGGCCTGCTTGCCTGAGGCGCCTTGATTTTGCGGGTTGCCGAGCGGCAGTTTACAGTAGTCATTATATTAATGAACCGTAAACACCATTTGTTTTTTGCATGATGCAAGAAGACTGCTTGCCTTAAACAAAATAATTTTATAACGAAAGTTAAACATATATATTTGAATTCAAATGTTTAATTTTCTATGTTTTACTCCAGAAATTTCTGTGAGAAGAAGTTGCGTCACACATTCTTCATATTTATATGAAAGAAGATAAAAATTATTTAACAGAATATGTAGTTATTATTATTATCACTTGTGTGTTTCTATATTAATTCCTTTTCCGTACTTTGAAATCCTTTTGGTTATATTTTATTTTAGAAAAGTATTTTATGAAAAATACTTTTCTAGAAACTCTGTGGCCTGTAGTCCGCAAGCGAACTATACCGACAGACCTAGCGACCGCCGCTTGTCGGCGAAGTTAGTGCCAACGTTTTCGGATAGAGGGTCCCACGTGGTCAGCCCAACGGATCCCCACGGCCGTTAATCTCGATTCTCTAGACCGGAGCCGCTACTTTTCCATTCAGGTAGCTCCTCAGTTATCCTCACGAGGCTGAGTGGACCCCGTTCCAGACCCACTACTTCTCAGAAAATCCGGTAGCGCCGGGAATCGAACCCGGGACCTGTGGATCTGTACCCAGGAACTCTGACCACTAGATCACAAAGCGATTGCCTTAAGTTATTTCTGATGGTTTAAAAAAGTTTAGCAAAGAATGGATTAAACTTAGTGTTTAGAATTTGGCACAGTTTCTTAGTGCTCGGCAGTACTTCATCATGGTCGTTGTCATCATCATCACCACAACAGACACCAGCATCCTTTGGAATCAGTGAGTGACAAGGGGTCTAATTATACTCTGCAGTAATCCTGACGTCACAGTGTGCAAGCAAAACAATGTTCGGTCATGCAGGCCTGCAATTTCATACGATCTGACAGTAAAGTGACGTTCAGAAATAAATATAAAAGATTTAAAAAGACAATAAATTTTGGTAGAAGGCCAAAGTCATACGAGTAAATATATTTAATATGAAAAAATAATGGAGTCACGGAGCCGGGATAGCGTAGGCCGTATGGCGACTGGCTACGGACTGGACGACCGAGGAATCGGAGTTCGAGTCCCTGTGGAGGCAAGAATTTTCTCTTCTCCAAATCGTCCAGACCGGGTCTGAGGTCCACCCAATCTCCTATCCAATGGGTACCGGGGGCTCGTTCCTCGGGGCTAAAGTGGGAGGAGCGTGAAGCTGACCACTGACCTCCAGCTATTGCCAAGGTCAAGAAAATATTGATCTATACATCTACTCCCCCATGGACCTTTATGGAATCACTTGCCGGATATCTGGATGACGTTCTGTAAAGGAGCTGGCTAACACTGTTCACAGGAGCGTCACATAAATCCATTTCTTTGTGTACCTTAGGGACAAACAATTAGGCCCTAATTTATAGATATCCAGCCTGACAAGTAAAGGTATTAATGAATAGTCCTAATGTTATTTATTTCTGGTAAACGTATTGAGCAATGAAAAATGCCGTATCCCAGAACACGGAATTTTTCATAGTCACCGCCGTGAAAACCTCAAATCTTACGTGTTCAGTAAAGTCTGAAACGTGGTTGTAACCAGTATGTATTGCTGCGCCTTAGCTCAAGCGGTTAGTTGATGGCTTCCCACCGTGGCTGTCAGGGTTCGATCCCGGGTCTGGTCAAGTGGGATTCGTGGTGGACAAAGTGGGGCTGGGGCAGGTTTTCTCCGAGTATTTCGGTTTCCCCTTCCAATCTTCATTCCACCAATTGCTCCACAATCACCCTCACCTATCATCTGGCCGCAGTACAAGGGACTTAGTCCCACCCCACTAGCAATAAAAAACCTTTATGTATCCTTAAACGTATGTACAGAAGCTTGTAAAGTTGCTTTGAAACGCAGGTTAAGTGGGATGAGATGGTCAGGGTACGTAGTATGAATGTGACAAGGAAAGCCAATCATACACTTATGTGGGAGAATATCATGAAAATTGATTGTTGAATTTTAGTTTTTCACGGCGTTGACTAGTATGCGTACATTCTTCTGGGTTGTGACGTCGTGTACTTGGGAGAGATCCAGACGTTTCGGAGGAACACATCGCCCCCATCTTCGGGACCGAGGAGTAAGCCAAGCAAAATACCGGCAGAAACAGACGGAAACATGAGTCACCTGCCTGTGATGGTATCTTGCTTTGCTTACTCTTCGGTCCTGAAGATGGGGATATGTTCCTCCGAAACGTCTGGATTTCTCAGAATTATATGTGAATTAAGGGGCAGAAGACGGCACTCTTTATGAAAAGTGATCTTTCAAAGAAGTGGCATAAATATGATGATTGGATCGAAGTGGCTCAGTGTAGGTTCTAATTGTTTATTTTCTGGGTGCAAGGATATATCTTCGGAGACCTTAAAAGACGTGAATTCCGTACTGGTCTAAGGACCTGTCAACTTATCATATAAGCCCCTACATCATAAAGATGGTTACTGATAAACATATTTTCTACATGTATAACTTATTTTGTGATACACTACGCAGTACTGTAATGTTACTTATTTGTCTGTTTTGTTTCAGGTAAGAACCTGTCGTTTGTTTACTTACGCGTCACGACTTAGACAAGGAATCTCATTTCTGACCTGGAGGTATGTTTAACAGTGATTCCAACAGTGATTTAACTACTCGTGCTAAATGTCAGTAGTGCCCAAAACACTATTACACTTACAGGCTTCGTGATATAGGGTGTACCAAAAAGAATACCGGAATTTCACGGTTCCTATAACACGTAATCGAAGCTGCTGTCCGTTGACTGCAGTTGGTATGCATGTCAGTGAAACTGTCCACAGGTGCTTCATATCCTTTTTTGGTAGACTGCATGTTTGGGTTCCAGGCGATATGTTTCAGAAGTCACTGCTATCTTCTTGGAACAAGTTTCAAGCAGATTAATATCTGCATTGTTTAATAACAATCTTCAAGTGTACTCAGGATTGCAGGCGTATAATTCGGTTACGTTCATGCTCATGGCAAGTTAGACGCTTAAAGTAATGCGTGTAGCCTGACGAAATAAAATGAAGGGTGGGTTCGTTTATCATTCACTGATCTGTATAATATTAAAAGTCGGCTGTGTCTTCTACTTATTGACGAAGTACTTTTGTGTTTATGGTCATTGGGTGTCGATGAAGTTGGAATAGTGAGGGATATTTCATCACGCACGATTCAAGAATAATAATAATAAGTAAGTAAAATAAAGTAAAGGTATCCCTGTAACAGGCCGTGGAGGCCCATAAGGCTGCGAGATGTTGAGGTTCCCACATTTTCTAGACACCGGCTAATAGATGGCGGCAAGGTTTTCAGACCTATGTGCCGGCCACCCTTTACCCCCAAGAATATTCCTGGTACTCATTTCTGTTAGAGGCTGAGTCGACCTCAGGCCCATAGTGCGGCTGGAAGGATTAGGTCAATTGAAAAAATCCAGTGACCTCATCGGGACTTGAACCCGCCACCTTCCGGCTTGTAGCATAGTTCCTCAACCACCTATGCNTAAAATAAAGTAAAGGTATCCCTGTAACAGGCCGTGGAGGCCCATAAGGCTGCGAGATGTTGAGGTTCCCACATTTTCTAGACACCGGCTAATAGATGGCGGCAAGGTTTTCAGACCTATGTGCCGGCCACCCTTTACCCCCAAGAATATTCCTGGTACTCATTTCTGTTAGAGGCTGAGTCGACCTCAGGCCCATAGTGCGGCTGGAAGGATTAGGTCAATTGAAAAAATCCAGTGACCTCATCGGGACTTGAACCCGCCACCTTCCGGCTTGTAGCATAGTTCCTCAACCACCTATGCTACCGCGTGCCCCCATAATAATAATAATAATAATAATAATAATAATAATAATAATAATAATAATAAAGGACCTCTAAAGTCAGAAATGAAGTAGTTCTATTACATTCATACGGACTGAGCAGTAGAGCGATACTGTCACGTGTTTATGGCACCGAGACTCATAATAACAGGATCTGGAATGGATGATTGGATTTATTAACATCTTATTTTACAGCCTCTCTTAATCACAATCAATTATAAAGACGCGTCCACATTACTCGTGCTCGCCAGTCTTGTGCTCGTCAGGAGACTCGTCTGGCTTTCACGTGTGCTCGTAAATCTTCGTCCACACTACTTCAGTTGCTCGCCAGGCTTCGGCGCGTGAGGATCCGTATATTTACTCGTGGTGTGTATAGGCTGTAGTCGTATTTTAATTTATTGGCTATAGTTTTTAAGTTAAAAATTAAAAATTTGCTTCTCTCGTGACCTGTCATATCGTCCACATTACTCGCAAGCATAGCGAGTCACACGAGCACGAGTAATGTGGACGCGCTCCTTTCTTGTTCTCGTTCCCCATTGTACTCCGTTGTACTCCATTCTGTGCCCTCTTATAATTCCTCGGCACGGATCCACGGAAAACACCGTCCTCTGTTATGAAGAATGCGTGTTTATTAGTTCGTCTCCGCGCAATAGATGTGCTATTGTTCCGCGCGTCTTCTTCTGCGGGAATGTATTTAGCGACCCGTTGCCTAGCAACGGGCATGGCGCTGACCACATAGAAAACACTTCTTTCAATACCTTTTCTATTGTTGCGTGCGCGTATTTCGTGCGTTGCCTACAAATAGGTCTACATGTCACAGTACATTTTGATTGTCAGCTGGTGTTGGAGTGTTTGCAAGAGGAACGCGGTCTGTCATTGGTTTATTTCTTTCATGTTAAGACTTCTTATATCTGCTCTGTCAGTACGAAATAGTTATATTAGTTTTCATCCGGATGACACGAGAAGCCATATGTGTTCTGTGAGGCAAATTTGGAATTCACATCCATATGTACTGTCTGGTACCATATTCTTGAAATCCAGCTTTTCTTACATAAGAACTCAATTTCAGTGCAGTCCGATGCGCGGACTACTGCATATTTCAATAAATCCATTTCTATCATCGTCTTCCAAGTTTTTTCTTCTTTCCTGCGTTAACCTTTTATATCTTGTTGATCCATTCAGACTTTATGCTTGACCATATCTTTCATTTTTTTTTATCTTCCCAAATTTCTTCTCCCGTTTCTTATGAAATCTCTCGCTCTTTTCTCGCTAGTCTCTCACTCTTCATTCAGTATATATTTATCATATTTTGTTCTTATGTTATTAATGCTTTTTTCTAGAGGTTCAGTTTCACAGTCTTCTCCTGTACTATAATTTCTAAATTTATTCCTTGATAATTTTTTATCATATTATTTGCATCTCAGTAGTTTCATTGATTAAGACATGTACTGTCTTCGCTCGCTCGGAAACCGTGATTGTGGGTTCGAATCCCGCACAATTTATGGATGTTGGGTATGTCTATGCGTTTATTCTGTTTGTGTTGTCATGTGTTTAGGTAGAGGCCTCGCGAACAGCTGATCACTCGTCCTAGGTGTCTTACCGTGTGTAAAATGATCATGAAACTGAAAATCAGAGGCCAGGGCCCAAGGGGGCTGTAGAGCCATAAAAAGAAATATCTGTAAATATTTGCCCACAGCTAAAATCCTACGACAGGCATACGATAATACATGAGCAGTTAGCAGCAAATTAAAATACAGAACAATAATTTGCTCTGTCTTTGATCGTGATTGGTTTCTACGGGTTTTTACTATTATAATAGTAAAAACCCGTAGAAACCAATCACGATCAAAGACAGAGCAAATTTTTTTTTCTCACAGATACTGTCCAAAATCTCTGTATACTCTTGCAGAAATGGAACACGAGGCCGAAGGACTATGTCTTAGTGCCTTATCATCAGCATCAGGATGTGTGCCTATCGATCCGTTCTGTCACTCTGTGAGATAGGTTGATCCTTTCAACGCAGCTTCGGGCGTCAAAATGGACTTCCTTCCTCTGTGCCACTGATAACGGCTACGTGGCCCTTGGGCCACATTCGGCCTGTCATGTATTTTTTATGCGTGTCTCGAAACGAGTAATCTAATATAGTTCTGTCTTCTGTCTATCTGTATTCCTGTTGTTCCCACTTACAGCATAAGGCATACGTTAAATGCTTCTTTTCACCTCAGTTTCTTAACCTATGCACAGTCAGTAGGATTTCTCGGATGGGGGATCGGCCCGTTCCAAGGCCGATACCTGCACAGGACAACACAAAAACACAGAATAACTACACACAATACAGACATCCATTCCTTGAATGGGATTCGAACCCACGATCAGAGCGTTCGAGCGGGCGAAGACGTTTCTCACTTTAGACCGGTCGGCCACTGTGATCGGCTGCTTATGTAGTTAAGCAAAATCTTGTTTAGCTCTTGCCATTAAGCATTTCGAGCAGAATTCTTGTCTAGGAGCTGTTGGTATCGCTGCTGTTCTTGCCAAAGCAATTGTGCCCCTTTTTGGAACAACATTGACCTGCCCCTGAGTGATAAGTTTCTATGAGCTGAGGTATATAAAACAAAAACATGAACTCACACCCACACTTATGTGTTTCGATAATTTTCCTCGATTTGCTGTTTCAAAGCAGCCGGCAGACATGGTGACATGTCGAGAGAAGATTAGCAATGTTCCGACCATCTGTATAAAATCCAATTAATTTTATCCGCAATAAATCAGACTGTTTTCTCCATGTGGTCAGTATTAACCTCAGATTTCATTTATACTGTTAATTTTGTAGTTTTTGTTACACTCTTCAATTGAAATTTGCGACCCGACCTCGACACTCGAAATGTACTACTGGGTGTGTGTTATTTTCGGGATAACCATAGTTTGATGAAATTTATTCTGTTTCAGTTATAAATCATAGCTCCGTCTGGGAAACTGAGTGGTCATTTCTTCCGAAGTTGGAAATATATTTTCAGAATTTAATATTAACATTGTATTATGCGTAATAATAATTATTATTATTCAGTTCTTCATTATTTATGTGCCGAGTCAACAGCCGCAAGGCCAATTACAGACAGACACCTGAAAAGTCCTCGTGTCATTTTCTTAAAAAAACAGGATGTTAGTAGTGTTATTTCTTCGTATTCTATGGCCAGAGAATCAGTAGATTAGTTAGTCGGTTAGATGGTTAGAAGATTGGATAGTTCTTTTGGTTTGTTTTATTTTTGAGTTAATTGGCTGTGGCATTGGTTATTTACTTAGTAGTTATTTAGTTTATTGGCTGTTTGTTTAGTTGGGTAGGTTGTTAGTAGATAGGTTAGTTTGAGAGTAATGTTGCGGATCAATTCTTAATGGTCAATTATAATTACGCTAGGAACTACGTTTAAACTTTGTGATATACATCTCAACAACAAATCTTCATATCCATTTCCCTTTTGTTCCCCCGACTGCGTCATATTTCATTTCAGTTTACATTTTCTGAATATTTTACATGCTCTGCAAATGATTCCCTTTCGGTCTGTCATATTTTTTGTGTTGTCTCGGAGATATGTACTTGTAATTTTCAGTTCAAGATTGTCTGCTTATTTTCTCGACAAGTGGGAAAGACAAGCAGGCAATAGAGTTTCTTAGAATTACAGCAGACATTTCTTTTTCTTATCATCTTTTTGTAATGGAAGAAGGAAGGCAATGTGTCGACCATTAGACAGAAAAATAACGGGGAAGTGCGTCGGGAACGGTCTCGGTTAATTCTGGCAATAAACGTGAATACTGCAGCCATTTTCAGGTTGATGTATGGAATTTCTTCCCTGATCTCCCTGTAAAAGGAAATGCTTCTCACAGTGGAGCTCGTTGTATGCTTCTTGCATGCAATGAAAGGAATTACTTAACTGTTTGTGTATTTGGTTGGTCTGATTGTTGATGATTCATTTGCATTTTGTTTTGTTTGCTTAGTCGATTGGCCTGGTTGTTGAGCTATTGCTTTGTTGATTGTTTCTGTTGATCGGTGGGTTGACTGTTATGTATTTCGTTGGGCGAGAAATTTGCTTCTCTTTTTGTTTGTTTCATTTGGTCGATTGAATTTCACGTTCTGTTGGTTAGCTGACATTTGTTTTGTTTCTCTACTGATTGGCCACTTATTTGTTCTGTCTGCGACTGGTTTGCTGCTTATTTCTTGTGTTGATCCGATAGGAGGAAGGCTGTTTGTTTACTCTTCGGTTAATTGTGTTCCCAGTTGGCTGATTGACTGCTGGCCTCATTATTCCAGTAAAGCTGATCATACCTGGTTATTGCCGAGCAATTTGGTGTAGAGGATATCTTTCGACTTGTATTGGGGAGGTACCCATTCGAATCTCGGCATGGATACAGATTATTTTGATTGAGATATTCGTCTCTAATAGCGAAGTGATCACCGCCTCCTTCCAGATTCTTATCACCTGGCCAATCATCTGTCTTATTCAGTGGTGTAAAATAAGCTGCTACTGTAGAATTTTAACTAATTTTCGGACACTTTGAAATATGAAGTTCATCCAAATAATTGTTTAAAAATTCAGTTCCCACCCTGTAGAAAGCATTACATATCCATTACAAAGGTAACTCGATTAATGCGGTTTGGGGAAATAATCGCTGTTTATTGTAAGAATCATGCTACACATGTAAATATCTCTATTACTAAGGTACAGAATATTTCATACTGCAGCAGGTGTGACTGTCTACCGTGTTTCCGGAGGTTGAATATCTAATATCCAACCCTATCTGGTTGTTTCTTGCCGCGTTGCGTCGTTAGTCACACGACTCGATAATGGAGTGAATGTTTTATTAGTAGGTTGACTGATCAGCCTTCCTTATTCTTGTTTTGCAACGTGATTGCTTATTTGCTTCATATATTGAACAGCCTATGAAGTAAAGGGATTATTATTTCTCTTACCTTTCCTTGTCATCTCATTCGAAACTATAATTGATACGTCAGTATGGAATGTCTGACGATCCTGCTAGCAGAATATCGGGATTTGGTTATTCGCCATTGTTTTATGAGTTTATTGCACGTGTTAAACAGTCCTTCTGTCCGTATGTTTCGTCCTCAAGATTGTTGGACAGATTTAAGTGACATTTAATTTATAATGTCTGCAGTACATATGTTTCGTTTAGTTTGATTTTGATCAGTGTCGATTTACCGTCAAATTTAACTCCATAACATTTCTTAAAAACTGCCTATCCTGCATACCGTTGGGACGTGATATGAGATGTAGAACTGGATAAGGTCTACAATTCGAAACAGCAAATGTGTATAATGTTTTGGTGGGGACAGTACAGGGCTGGAAAAAGATGGGAAGTGGCTCATCAGGAAGGGGAACTATTGTTAGTCTCTCAGGATCATGTCCGTTGCTGAACTGTGGTATGAGCGGTGTTGAGATTATATTACCACTACGGCAGAAATAGTAAGTTACTAGTTGGGCAGAACAAAATTATCTGTGTAGAAATGCAAAGGTCATGTATACTGTAGGAACGCCCTCGGCCAATACCTCTAAGAGAACACACTGCACCTCCGTTGACAAAGAACAGTCGGCTGAAGTGTTCTAGAACAGACACCGTGTAAGCGAATTACTGAACCCTAATTCATTGGGTGTCGCCGGTCACGGTAGCCGAACGGTCTAATCTAGGAAGCCGGGATCGTGTGTTCGAATCTCGCCCAAGGCATGATGTTTGTTGTGTATGCGTTTATTCTGCGTTTATGCTGTCCTGTGTTTAGGTAGAGGCCTTGCGACGGACTGATCGCCCGACCAAGGAGTCCTACCGTCTGTAAAAATATCATGAAACCGAGAAATCATCCCTATTCTCCACAATGGGAGGGAGAGAGGAAATACAATCATGGGTTGTACATAGATGCACTGCAGTTTCAGTGGTTAGAGAAATGAAAGTCTTAATGTCTCAGCAGGAAACACAACGTAGGCTCAGACTTGAGAACGTGTGATAGGAAGAAGGGCATTCGAGTGAATCGTGGAAACGTGATGCGTCTCGGACACTTGACTGAACCCCATTGCCCCCGCCCCCTCGAAAAAAAAACATCTTTTAAGATTTCTGCTTTTTCTTTAATCTTGGCTTTGCCGATGAAACCTTGACCCTAGCCTCGTCGGTCACGTGACCAGCCGTGCGTGAATTACAGCAGCGCTTTTTATGCCTTTGTACTGTCTTAATGTTTCCGTTAATGTCTTTTTGGAAAACATGGCTCCCTAAGAGACATATCAGATATGCATACATGTTAATTTAGCCTGGATCGGTATTGAAGGAGAACTGAAGCAGTAACGCCCCTTACTTGTATTCATCTGGTACTCGGTTCAATCTTGGCTGGGATTCCAACTATAATTGTTGTGGCTTTTCGTTGTTTTCTTCAGTCTTTCCAGGTAAACTTTCGGATAGTACCTCAAATTAGACGAGGATCACTTTTCCGCAAGTCATTTTCAATTCGTTATTCACAAATTATCGTTCCATTTTACACTGTATAGACTGAAATATTGGCAGTGTCGTTAAATAGGACATAAATAAACAGAAACATAGATTAAGGGTATTTGTGAACAGAGTGCAGAAGATGTAAGATGCAGTTGGGGCCGCGCCATAGCTCAAGCGGTTAGTCGCTGGCTTCCCACAGCGGCCGCCCGGGTTCGATCCCGGGTCTGGTCAAGTGGGATTTGTGGTGGACAAAGTGGCGCTGGGGCAGGTTTTCTCCGAGTACTTCGGTTTCCCCTGCCAATCTTCATTCCACCAATTGCTTCACAATCACCTTCACCTATCATCTGGGGCTGGTACAATAGGCCAGAAATGGCCGCAGTGCAAGGAACTTAGTCCCACCCCACTAGCAATAAAAAAAGATGCAATTAAGAAGGAAGAATATGAAGTAATGTAATAAGTTGAGAGTTAGTAGGAGACATGGCTAGGATTTGCGACCATGAAAAGTTGCGAGAGAGTCGCCAGCCTGTAAGGATATGAGAACGGAAGCTGAGAAATGTTTATTGTCGAGAGCCGCTAGCCGGCAACGACTGGTGGAGACATAGAAGACGTTATTTGTCCTGCAGATCAGTCATCTCTAGAGTGCGTAGATGCGTGAAACTATTATAGTTACTTGCAGTTACGATTTGTAAGTGTTCAATAAATTCAATTACCGATCCAAACCCCGTGCCTAGTCACTAACACGTGACAATAATTTTCCATTTCAAGTCAATGTTATTAGGTTTAGTATACAAAGAGAAAGATAATAGGCTGGAAATGACTTCTAGATAATTATTATAGATTATCAGAGGATAATAGGCACAAATTTTAATTGGAAATCATCAGATCAAGAGCAAATTTGAGAGTAAAAGGATTAGGTAAACGGATAACATTAGAATAGATTTCGGAGAAACAGGATGTGGGTGTGGAGGGAATCCATGTGGATTAGGATGCAGACTAATGACGGACTTTTTTGGGCTTACGAGTTTGATGAATGCTTGGATTATCCTGACTGTCAGATGACTCTGATATTCACAAGAGAGCCACTGGGAGTTGTTTGAAACGAGGGATGCTTTGTTGTTATTATTTCACAACCGGTTTTGGATAACTGAATGCAACACATCAGTAACTTGTGTATGCTGGTAAAGATAATTAGTAGCCGAAACCACAAATGGCAATTGAAACGCAAGAAGGTATTGTCACGTGTTAGGGTTTGGAGCGTGTCTGTATACGGGTTTTGGATCGGATGATTGGATTGACACCTTATTCACATATCTCGGGACTACAAACAATACAGTGCCATTCCTGATCTACACACTTAACAGTTCGTCGTTACACACGCACTAGCGTTCTCAGTCTTCACTAGTCGTATCCTGGCAACGGATTTATAAGTCTCACTGTCACTGCAGCACGTTATGAAATCTTTTTCACAGCCTAATTCCTTTCTTGCCATTATTTTTTCAACTGCGAACTCCAGAATTCGACACAGTTCTCGATAACAACTCTCAAATGAACCCTTCTTTATAACTGCAGGGACCACGCAGAAAACACACCCTCTATTGTTAAGACGTGATTACCTGTTGCCTAGCAATGAACGTCCTAATATTGCACGCGTTTGCTTCCCCGGGAATGTGTTTACCTAGTCGTTGCCTAGCAGTGGGTCTATACGTCACAGTATATTTCAGGTTGGCAAACGTTTGATGAGTAGGAATAAAGACAACCTGACAGAGCTTGGAGTCAGCGTAGAATGAATGCAATGGGAGCAGATGTTTTGAAGAAAGCAACGAAGAAAAGAAGTACAGTCCGCATCGTATGGCAACTGGAACACGGAAGTGCGTTACTGTTGAATCTGATCATTACGAATTAAATTTAGAATTTCTTTGAGGAATTGTAAGAGCACCGTTTCTCTATTTCACAAAATGTAATGACGTAATAAATTACACACCTGCTGTGTCCTCGCAGTGCTGTACTTTGAGACACATGCATCAGTGAGGAATGATACGATATTGGCCGTAGAAGTGACTATACACGAGGAGTAAATTTTGCGTCTTGCTTGATAGTTCTAGATCCTTTGTTCATGTCTCGTCACTGAAGTGCTGAACAGAGTTATTCGAGAATATTCCACTATTCAGGTACCTGAGCGCGATAATAACGAATAGATATTATGAGCTATCGAACTAACAGATTGCGACTGTAGTATCAGAACTGGAATCAGATACAGTAGCCTGCAGCTGGACACTTTCCCGAGCCAGTTCATTACACACCATATCCTCAAAATTTATGTCCATCTTATTGTTACATTGCTAACTCATTTTCGGCCCTCTTAGTGGACATTCTCAGAAAAGATGGTTTGCTAATATACCGCAGGCATTACGTCCCCTGCCAGGGCTACTTGTCCAGCCTACAATAGTCTCCTTCGTGCTACTGTCCTAAGTGTAATAGGTTTCTGTAAAAATCACGGCCTTTATCTTTAATATTGTCACATTTTCACCTTCTTACATATGAATAATTTAGTGGGCAGTTTCTTTTCAGACATTTACAACTTCTGTTTTTTTTTTCTCAAAGTAAGAGACCACGTTTCACATTCATACAAAGATAAGATACTTAAAGATATCCCTTTAACAGGACGTGGAGGCCCATAGGGTTGTCAGACATTGAGGCTTCCACTTTTTCTAAACATTCGACTCACAGAAAAATGGTGAGGTTGTCATCCTTACGCACCGGCCGCCCTTTACTCCCTAGGAATATTCCTGTTAGAGGCTGAGTCGACCCTAGGGCCATAATGTGGCTGGAAGGATTAAGCAAACTGAAAAAAAAAATCCAGTGACCTCATCGGGAATCAAACCCGCGACCTTCCAACTTGCAGCATAATGCCTCAACCAAATACGCTACCGCGTGCCCCCTCTGTTTATATATAAAATAGTTAAATATTATGTAGGATTTGCTTTCCTCATAACAATGGTTAAGAAGAGTCCTGTCTTCTGGGATATAACGCTGTGTAGTCCGTTGAAAGTCAACGGGCATTTGGGGGGAAAATGTCGTCTGCTTGCTACCGGCTTCAGGCTGATTTCGTGCTTGGTGTGTTCTTCGACAGTGAAGATGGAGGCGGCATGTTCCTCAGAAACGTTGGTTGGCATTCAACGGACTACGTATTATATCCCAGAAGTTAGGACTGTTCAGATAAATCTTAATATGCCACTTTCCACTCTGCTAGCAAACCTTGACCTTCTTTAAGATTTTCAAACTCGTACTTTATTGTCCTTCTCGATTTAATCATTTAGTGTTAAGTGACAGGTATAAATTATGACGTTCCACATTATGTATACCTTTGGTCTGTGTTATGTTATACATTATCGCGTCAGATCTCAGCTTCTGAAGACGGCGTTGATTTATATCGTGGTCCTCTGGATTGTAACTCCGTGTAGAGTGGGCGGGTACCATGCTGCAGAACGGTACCATAATCCAGAACACACAATATTAATTACATATTCTCGTGTTACCTCATTTCCCTTTAATCCAAAAATATCTTAAATGCCTTACAGTCCCTCAACTTGTGTTCCGCAGAAAGGGAACACAAGTTTGACGTCCATAAAAAGGCAGGAAAATTACTAAATTATAAGCCTACTTCAATCGTTCAGCTTCTAATCAAGACATAGTACAATTTTCAGTTGAGTTGTACCAATATTTTCCAAATTTAATGACGTAAATGTAATTTTGGTAAGCTTATCAACATTCAAGTGGACAGCTGTTCTCATTCCGTATCCTTCCAAAATCATGGCGGTCACGATACAGAAAATAATTATTTTCCCAGTAGTTTTGTATGAATGTGGGGCACGCGGCAACATAGTTGGTTAGGGCACTATGATACAAGCTGATAGGTCGCGGGTTCGATTCCCGATGAGGTAATTTGATTTTTTTTCAGTTTACCTAGTTCTTCCAGCCGCACTGTGGCCCTGGGGTCAACTCAGCCTCTAACAGGAATTAATACCGGGAATCTTCCTGGGGTTAAGGGGCGGCGGGCGTGTAAGGCTGACAACCTCACCGCCATCTGTGAGGCTGTTGTCTGGAAATTGTGGGGAGCCTCGACGACCTGTTACAGGGATAGCTTTACCTTTTGTATATAAACAGAGTTGCAGATTTGGACTGGATTGAGCTAATTCCGGTTCAATGGCAAGCTTTTGTGTATGCGGTACTGAGTCTTCGGGTTGTTACCAGAGAGACGGTTAATTGGGTTTGTTAATGCACTGCACATTCGGAGCTCATTAACTATATAGGCATTGGCGCTGGCCCGTTTCACTGTCTGTCAGGAGTTAGTGAACAGCATCAGTGGCTTTCCGGTAGCAGAAACACGGGTCTGCCCTCATGTTGCGCTTGTCTGCCCGTCCGTCCAAATCTGCTTGCACCTGTGGCTGTCTGTCTCTTTACCGCTACACCCCTTCTCTGAATGCTTCAAAATGACTTTTAGCAGAGGACAGTGTAAATATATTATTACTTTATTGAAAGGGTTTGAAGTTATGTTGGAGTTGAAACTACCGAAAAGTTTGAAATACTGTAGTTTACAGCCTTGCACTTCATGCGTAATGAAATATGTTTAAAAACATAACTTTGTACCAATCTGGCCGAATTTAATGCGAATTCGTATAAATCATAATGCGCTACCGAATTTAGAAAGTTATTTGTTTAATGCCTCTTTTCCGCATCAGTTGTACTATATTTAAGAAACAATTTCTAAATAACTGAAGGGTCGGAGTTCGAGTCCCTGTAGAGGCAAGAATTTTCACGTTTCCCAGTCGTCCAGACTGGCTCTGGGGCCCACCACGCCTCGTATCCAATGGGTACTGGGGGCTATTTCCCCGGGGTTAAAACGGTCGGGGCGTGAAGATGACCACTCACCTCCAACTAGTGCCAAGATCAAGAGAACATGGATTTATACGTCCACTCCCCTATACGTCTTCATGGCGTAGTGCTTAATTAGTTAAGCACAGGGACAACTTTATCTTTACCTTCTAAATTTAATAAATATCATTTATTTTATTAGATGTTTGAGACTTGAGATTTCATCTCCAGCGAACATTAAGATTAAAGTCTTCAGGGATGTGCTATGCACTTTGGAAGATTAGGGGGAAAGATTTTCGGAGGAACTTGCTGTCTACATAGTCAACATGAAGGTAGAGGAAACAGATTCCTCCGAAACGTTCGAATCTATTTGTCGAACTAGGCGCATTCATATCTCAGAAGACAGGAATATACAAAATACATACAATGTTTGCAGCCTTTCATTTCATTAATTAATATTCTACAAATATATATATATATATATATATGGCATTTGGACGAATTTAATGCATCTTCGAGTGTAATGTGCTCCCGAATCTTGAAAGATTATGTAAAAATAAGTCTTTTACGTCCGTTACACAAGATTTAATTGAATTTAATTGAACAGATGTCGATGTGTCAAACATTTCGGTAAAGCTTCAGTTATTACTTGAGGTTATCACGCCGTGTAGTTCGTTGAATGCCAGCCTGTTTTCACGCTGATTTCTTGCTTAGCAATTCGACCCTGAAGATGGAGGTGACATATTCCCCCGAAATTTCGGTTGACTTTAAACAGACTACATGGCGTTATATCCTATAAGACAAGAACACTCCAGACTTCTGCTACTCCCTATAACACAGACGGTAACAGACTAGTTTCGGCAAATATCAGTAGGTTCCACTTAAATACGAAAGGGAAATGAACGTGCATGAATATAACCCGTCGTCAGTGTTTTGTGATGTACTAAAGCACAACAGGCCACTGTAGGTCGCGGTGCAAGGGCTGAGAAGGCCTACCCTTCATACATTCATTGGGATGTATTATATTATTATATCTTTGGCGCTGTAGGCCATAAGTTTTGTAGAAGTTATTAATATTATCACGTGTCTGGGGTTCCGTGACTATTAATAACAGTTTCTGAATTGGATGATTGATCTTATTAACAGCTTTCTTTACAATATCTCGCAATCAATCTTCGGCCTAACCCTTCTTCCTTGATTGCCTAGGACTACCCCCATTCTGATGCTCGTTCAACGACTGACTGTTCTCAAAGCCAAAGTCACATTGCGACTGACGGTCAGTAAGTCTGTCTTGGTGTCGAGCCCCGACCGAGGCTCATGACCAGATGTTTCTTTTAGATGAAAGTTACTGTCCTGTCCTCTGACGAGAGGTCGGGTCTCTCATTTTTAAGTCATAGTCGAAAGTATTAGTCCATTGTCACTATGTACATTTATTTACAATTGAGTCTTGATATCTAGTATGTATAATATATACAAGGCCTCTGTCACTCCAGGCTCAGTACAGCAGACTATGCCCTATTTCTAGTAGTATTCGCTACCAGGGCAGTCTAGTCACTTGAACGGTCGTATGCCTGACCGCCGCCAAGTTTAAGCCTCTTATACTTTACTGTTCTCTCCGACTGACTCCTGTTATATAGCCATGGGTCGGACCACAGCACGGAAGACACTGCTCCTGTGTGTGTTACTTGCAGGCGTTGCCTAGCAATGGGACTATGCATCACAGTATTTAAGCTTCATATAAACGTTGAGCTTTGCTTCAGCCCTTCTCGTTGATATCTGCGACGTGAAGAACTCGTATTTTTGAGGTACACAGTTCAGATCTCTACTGAAAACGAGGGGTGATGCAGTTTTGTATAGCAGCCTTCTCTTATCCACCAATCAGATGGGCACATTGTCAGAGTAGGTATCGCATGCAGAGTAAAGGTTAAGTTGTCCATGTCATAAATTAAGTACTCTGCTATGCAGATGTATGGAGATTGGAGGTATATCTCCACAAATTCTTTTCCTAGAGCCCCCGATACCCATTGGATAGGAGCTAGATGGGCCCCATAGTCAGTCTGGATGTTGTGGACAATTTAAACTCGTTCTCCTTAGCCTGATCAGTATACTGAGCGCGATATCCCCGCTCCCCTGCGTCCCATGTACAGAAGTGAATGACACAGAATGTACTCATAGGTAGGCCAACCTTCTCATTTTTCTTCGACGCTATGTAATTAAATAAATTATAAATTTACTAAATGCAGACTCGAACGTAATTTTTTTTATTGCTAGTGGGGTGGGACTAAGTCCCTTGTACTGCGGCCACTTCTGGCTAATTGTACCAGCCCCAGATGATAGGTGAGGGTGGTTGTGAAGCAATTGGTGGAATGAAGATTGGCAGAGGAAACCGAAGTACTCGGAGAAAACGTGTCCCAGCGCCACTTTGTCCACCACAAATCCCACTTAACCAGACCCGGGATCGAACCCGGTCCGCCGCTTTGGGAAGCCAGCGACTAACCGCTTGAGCTATGGTGCAGCCAGACTCGAAGATAAATTCCATAATTATTGTTAAATCAACATGTGTACCTCGTAGTTACGCAGATGCTGAAGAATATATAGTTGCCCCGGCGTGATGTTCTCTATATGTGGGTACACGCTGTGGGTCCCTGGTTGAACATCTCGATATATCTCGACAGTAGGACTGTACACGATCCTTGCATTAAGTGTGGGTCGATACTACATACACACAATTGCCTGTCAGCATGGGAGCACAGTTGAATAGTTTACTGTATGCATTGTTCTAAACCCTTGTTAGTACTGCAGACTGGTAGCTCAATATGTCGCTGTGGAGATACTGAAATTGATTTCCCTCTTCCTTGGCATTTTCTGGCCTGGTTTGCGTATAAAACTTCCATTCCTCTTCGTCCTCAGCACCAGCAATCTCCATCTTAGCCTCAATCTTCCATAGTGAGCTTCATTTGTTTCGCATTTATATTTGGCAGCCTTCGTCGGCGTCCTCTTCTTGCTGCTGATGATGACACGCAACGCATGCTTTGGTTATTTGCCATCCTTCATTTGTTCGATATGGGAAATATCCTGCCAACCTCACCGCCGTCTATGAACCGATTGTCTAGAAAATGTGGGAGTCTCGATGTCCCACAAAATTATGGGCCTCCACGGCGTGCTACAGGGATAGCTTTACCTTTTAGAACGGTGAAGATGTTAGGGTAGTGAATCTTGTGCATTGAATGTAGAGGCCCTGTACTGTCCGGCCGGATGGAGTATGCTGAGCGTGACACAGAAGCTTCTGCGAGTGTAATCTATTTTAAGGGCTCTGTTACATTACACAATAGGCCTACGTGTGGTTCTAGTGGTGTGGGTGACTCCATTAGCCAGCTCCTGATCACACGGAGTCAGTCTCCCGTGATTTATGACAATATCCGACCGACAGAGTGTTATGTCCTCTGTTCTCCGCCGCTGACTTGGCGAAACAGACTCCGACTTAACGACAAAACACTTTAGACTATTACGGTTCGGTTAATCACATTCTGTTCGTTAAATGGGCATGTTCGCCAGAAATATCTGTTTATCTTTTCTCAAAATGAACCTTAGGATCCAGATTCCGATAGATAGAACATTATTTCGCAATGTCCAACTTTAATCGCCTCGTGTTATGTCTCCCTAAATTAAATCACTACGGCTTACCCGACTTACAAAACAATTATTACAAATGTAACTTTTGTAAGGCAGTAAAAGGTAACAATGCAAAGTTGTCCTTGTGCTGATTAATTAAGCACTACGCCATGAAGGCGTATGGGGGTGTGGATGTATATATCCACGTTTTCTTGACCTCTGCATTAGTTGGAGGTGAGTGGTCAGTTTGATGCCCCAGCCACTTTAACCCTGGGGAAAGAGCCCCTGGTACACTTTGGATAGGAGGCTGAGTGGACCCCAGAACCGATCTGAACAATGTGGAGAAGAGAAAATTCTTGTCCTTACCGGGACTTGAACTCCAACCCCTTGGTCAATCAGGCCGTAGCCAGTCGCTATATCGACTGAGCTATCCCGGCACCTTTAGTAGGGCACTTGCTTTGTTTATTAGTGAATGCATAATTTCTGCTAGCCCCATATTAAAATGTTGGCACCGACAGCGCAGAGTGAGCTTTACGAAGGATTAAAACTTAACCGGCAAAGGTTTTAATACAGCTTATAGACTAATAATTGTACTCGTATTTAGAATATGCGGCCCCATAGGCCTGTGTTGCATTCACTAGCAGGAGCAGCTGCTGTTTTTCCGGCGTATGGTTTCTTTCTTTACCAATGTCGCAGTTTATAACTTTGTAGCTTAAACTTGAAGGAAGAGACAACACTCAGGTTCAAAAATAAAAAATTACGCTTATAAGAATTAATTTGAAAGTTATGAATGAGTTTTTGAATTGCATATCACTTTGACAACCATAGGTACCGTACATATTGGCAAGAATATGGAGTATATTTGAAGTATATTTGTGTCTTATATATTAGATCAGCCGTAGGAAACAGGAAACAGACAAAACAGTCACATTTAACATCGTCCCTAGAGTAGGTTGACATTGTCTAAAGTTCAGACCTTTCGGACGCAGTCTAACATTCAACTTCACGTGATACCCCGGATGTCAGGCTTATCGCGACATAGTATCTCAATTGAGGTCCAGGAATTTGAATATAATGCAAAAAAGACAATTGCCAGTGTCGCTTATTTTTATGACATTTTGGAATTGCAAGTTTTCAGCACGGGAATGGACTGGAATGATCTTCTCAGGAGTGCACGATAGTCCTGGATGGATTCACAGAACTTACTTTTAAAAATCTGTAATCTAGAAAATTAGAATACGACCTTGATTGTCATTGCCGCTCCTCAAATAATGCTGTGCCCCTCCCATGAAATCTAACTTCAATTTCAGTTCGCGTTCGCACAACGGGTTTTATGCTAGAAATACCAGAAATAATTTCAATTGCAATCAACATTATAAAATCTTACCACGAATTTTACAGTTCAGTTTTCCTGAGAGCTGTGATGTTCGTTGAACTGAATAGTGTCGTGCTATAGTATCACCATCCCTGCCTCAGCCAATCACAATTGTGTTCCCATTAAGTGCCTCTTCTTGGGGTGTTGAATTCGTTTGTTAGCAAGCACTGCCATGAAGTCCATCGCTCTCTGTTTAGCGCGAAGCTCAGTTCTGTGCTATTAAAGGAGAAGAATCCGAGGCATTAACTCCGCTCTCTGGGTACAGGAATTTTCTTGAAAGCAGATTACAATCGAANGAAAATGTGGGAACCTCGACGTCTCACAACCCTATGGGACTCCACGGTCTGTTACAGGGATAGCTTTACCTTACCTTCATTGCTCACACAGTAACCTCATCGTCCGAGGTCTTGTGTGAGTCAGGTACTACAGTCATCCTGTTCTTGTGAGAAAATCCGAAGGAAAAGTTCTTATGCCTAGTATCCATGCCATGAAGATGTGTAGAGACTGCAGAAGCAAAGCCTTACACATTATACGTAGATTTCAAGACGTAATGAAAGTGAGCTGTCACCTTCACTCTTCGACCGTACTGGCCCCCGGGGGAAAGACTCTCCAATACCCGTTAAATAAAGAACTGCATGATTGCTTGCGTTTAATTTGACAATGAGTAAGCTAGGCACTTACTACAGTGTTGTTTACGTCATATTAGGTTCGATCTTGGCAGTTCTGGTTTGTCTGATGCAGTTTAATGCAAAATGGAAATATAGTACGTTGATTCATTTTGTTTGTACGTTAACGATTATTACAGTATATTAATCTAAATAGCAGTTTTTTTTTCTTTTTAGTTTTTCATCTGAGATCGATTGGTCTCAGAGTAAAAAAATCGTGTACCTCTCTTTAGTGTATCTTTTAATCTTATTATTTTTTTAATGCTGGTGGGGTGGGCCTGTGTCACTTGTACTGCGGCCACTTCTGGCCTATTGTACCAGCCCCAGATGATAGGTGACGGTGGGTGGAATGAAGATTGGCAGGGGAAACCGAAGTACTCGGAGAAAACCTGCCCCAGCGCCATTTTGTCCACCACAAATTCAATTGACCAGACCCGGGATCGAACCCGGGCCGCCGCGGTGGGAAGCCAGCGACTAACCGCTTGAGCTGTGGCGCGGCCATGTTTTAATCTTAATCCGCGTATTTGCATATTAAACATTCTTTTTATGCTTTGCGTCGATTAAGTAGAACCAAAGAAGGCGAGAAAGTTTTAGAGAATTGCGGCCTGTGTTTGATTATGCATGAAATATATCCCACGTATTCCCTACGAGGAATTTCACCCTGTTTCAGAACCGCCGCGATAGCCTGTGGAGGTGGGATAACTGAATAATGAATTGGATATGCCACAGGAGTTGGTGGTACCCTAATTATAGGTACTGTCTGATCAGTTTTCCAGAGGGAGCGAAAGAAACGAGAGACCATAGCCGGAATAGACTCAGCCTATATATGAAACAGTCATCTCCCGAATATACTGTCACGTGTATGGGTGACTGCCCACGGGGTTTGGATTGGAGATTGGATTAATTGACCACTTACAGGTCGTAACTACGAATCACTATAATACTATCGCGAAGTTCCACGCTTTTACTAATTACTACAGCACACGCTGTCTTTTCACTATCCTATGTCTTCACCAGTTGTTTCCTGGTCACGGCTTTAACAATGTGGATTCTTCAACTGCACCGACCATGTTTTATTTTCGGATTCCCTTACAACCTCTAAACTTGTCTCGGTTATAACATCTCGGCTCGGACCACGTGGAAACACCGTTCATTGTCGCTCTCTATTCGTTTCCATGGGAACGTATTTGTTTGCGAAGGCATTACCCAGTAACGGCTGCGTATGTTTGCCTATTAAGAATCTGTTACCTAGTAGCGAATGCTTTTCGTTGTTTGTTTCGAGGTCTTTGCCCAGTAACGGGTCTACCCTTTGCAATACTATTTGAACCAGCTTTTTCAAGATGGGGATTTAGTGTGCGATCATGGCCTAATTAGATGTACTCTCTCGGAATTCTTGCGGGGGTGCTGAAGAAAACGACGAGAGATCTCAGTTGGAGTTGTTTCAGCCAAGATTCGAACTTGGCACCTCCAGAATAGAAGTCATGCTGTGTTACTGCTTCAGTCAGTTTGCTCAACACGGGAATACGAGTATAGACCGTACGTTCCGCCCACAACAGTAACAATTAATTTCAGCTCCTCATGCAAAAGTTTGGTTGTTCGTACTACTCTGCAGTTTGCATGGCATGTCAATAACATACCCGCCACTTATGTGCGTGTAACAAGTTCCACTTTTTGTTGCATTTCACTGTTGCTGCAAACAAGTGCAGTGAGTCGCTACCGCAGCGCGATCTCATCGAGATGTACAGCAGATAACGCTGCTAGTTGTAGCATTCAGATATTAATATTCGCCACGCTGAGCACACGAACCAGAATGAGGATGTTGGGATGTTTCAAGTAGTCACTTAGGGCGATGACACACGGAGCGGTTTTCGCCGACTCGGCGCGTAGTTGTGTTGCATCAGATGGGATAAAACAGACAAGGCGGTGCTCGTCGACAAAGCGGCAGATTTGCCGACTCGGCCCGTCGTCTGCAGGCGGTGCAGCGGGCGGTTTTAAGACTTGCTCCATAGATTGAATACATTCTCAGCAGTTTCTGACGCGGCCGCCGAGTCGGCACAGCAGCTCCGTGTGTCATCGCCCTTATAGGCGTGTGTGAGAGTGTTGGAAGGCTGCATGAATGATTTTCATAAGGAACTGTTGCAGTATCGGTAGACCTATTTTCTTCTTGCAGTAAGAATTCTATTTTTTTTTCAAATGGTGTTATGAAGTTCTTTAATTTGAAATGCTTGTTGGTCTCGGGAAGAGATTAAAATACGCTTATATTTTGAATTCTCTCCGACATGTGGTTTTCAAGGTGAATTTTCTCCACTCTCACTTAGGAAGCTGAGCCCTTCTCGAGAATCTGCCAATGTGCAGCCATTCGAGAACTTCCCAGCATTTTACGGAACCCGAAGTTTCATTACTGTGTTCACAAGAACCAAGATTTTTGCCACACACATTTTAAGACACTGTAGCAGATTTTGGAAATTCTGAAGGTGACTTGTGAAAACATATTACGTCATTTGCCCCCACTTTTTTTTTTTTTACAAATCCCAGATATCATCTGAATAGTTATGTATGGGTGTGAAACTAACTTGGTTTCTGGCATTAAGGGAAGAACATAGACTGAGAGCAAGGTGCTAAGGGGAATATTTGGACCGAAGGAGATTAAGTGACAGGAGGTTGAAGAAAACTGCATAACGAGGAGCTTCATAGCTTCCGATCTTTGTCATATATAATTAGAGTGATACAATAAAGTCAAGTAGGGTGGGGAGGGCAGGGCGTGTAGCACGCATGGGGATAAGAGGGATTTGTATAGTGTTTTGGTGGGAAATCTAGAAGGAAGGAGAGCACTATAATAGGAAGACCTAAGTATAGGTCTAAGGATAATATTAAAATGGTTCTTGGAGAAACAGGATGGGCTGCTATGGACTAGATCCATGCTCATTTGAATTTTTTAGACTCAAAATGATCCGAAGAGAACGTAGTTAATTCATAGAAATTCTCTTGCTGAACACGGTGTATAACAATTCAGTTTCGAAGATATGACAATGAGGTGCGTGGTCTAGACTATGGTACACCTCGGGAGGCGGCGATAATAAGTATGGAGGACCGGTGGAATGATGATTAGCGTGCGGAAACCGAAGAAATTCGGAGAGAAACTTCCTCCAGTGCCACTTCGTCCACCCACCTGACCCATGGCACGACCCAAGTATGTTATACACCTTCAGACAATAGTAAACTGTCTTGCTAGCCGGACATTTCTGGGGCCCTGCGTTGTGTACTGTAG
>NW_019722432.1:742157-744449 GCF_002891405.2 Cryptotermes secundus | reverse complement strand
GTTGAAAATGGAGGTGAAGGGGGGGGGGGGGGCATTACGCAAATTGCAATACGCAGGAGCGGGCTTCTTTTGTTTCCGGCAGAACATGTATCTACCAACGCCTTTTCTCCTACGTGTCGTTCTTTCTTTTGTCTTCCTTTCCTCTTTTATTCTTCCGGCTCTAGAGACAGTTATTACTGTAATTAATCACAAACTTTCTTCTGTGATGTCACGTTTTTCCTTCCCTTCACCGACACTCTTCTGTTTTCATAATAAAACAAAAGGAAATTATAATTTGAAGCTGCTGGAATATTTACCACGCATATTTTAATTAATTCTCGACGTGTGATACTTGCATAGGAGGATCCTCAGCTCACCTACTGTTTTCCTGAAATGCAAGTATTGACTGAAGCACTCATGCAGTAATTAGAGGTTCTGTTTTCAGTTGGCACGAAATTATATGGACTCTGTAACATCCCCATGGAACAGTCCTTCTTGAGAAGATAATATAGTGCGTTCAGTTAAGGAGGAAAATTCACAACACCGCTGACCGAGCCCAACATTCCTCACAGATTGCTGCTGTAACTGCTGATAGCACGCTTATAAAGGCGTACCGTTACAGTTGTAGCAGCAATCTGTGAGGAATGTTGGGCTCGGTCAGCGGTGTTGCCGAGTTTCCTCCTTGATTGAACGTCATGTAGTTTTTCGGCTAGTCGTCAGATTCCCCCCTATACTAGCCAACCTGGAGGTTCATTACGGTGTTCACAAGAGTCCGCCACTGGTCTCTGTTTGAGCCAGGTGAATCCAGTCCTGACCTTCTCTCATCCACACCCCGGTTAATGGAAGGCTTGCGTCTGTTATGGGAAAATCGCTCAAGAAGGTTTTATTGGCATACTGAATCTTAACATATGTGACGTCCCCTACCCATGATTACTCACGGTATCAAATATTTTTACACATTCGTACGTCTTCTTATGCGACTTTCGTGTCGAAATTGGGGGGAGGAACCGACGTGTCGGTTGAACTCCATGCGCCGTCTTGTTCTAGAACATATGGAAAATATAGTGTTAGAGGATATGCTTAAGAATATAACAGACGCGCGGATTTGGATCGGTCGGTAATAAAGCTGACGGTCATAAATTACGATTTCGGAGTAATTTGGTGTAGAGATGACGCTTAAGACTTCTGTGTGAGACGCGTTCGTTTCGAATCTCGTCCGGATCACTGGCTACCCAGATTGAGATGTTCCGTGGTTTTCATCAGCCCCTTTAGGCAAATTCTTGAATAGTACCTTGATTACGCTGTTTAGGAAAATAATCACTGCTTATTCTGAGAATCACACAGAATGTAGGAATACACTGCGTGGGCGAGATGCGTAGATTTTGAGTTTTAAAGCAGACGGTAAATATAGCAACAGCGGTTCTGAAGAAGTTAACATAATTCGTGCTATAAACTTAATGTAAATAACATTCGAAGATGAGCCATCAGTCAGTACTTCTGTCACAAGCTCAGTGATTTGTGTTGTTTGGAGAAAGAATCAGTATTTTCTGTGGGAACCAAATGAAGAACAGGTAGGCCTAGACTGTGCGGCCGTACTGACTTGTTACTGAACGTAAACGCTGGCGGTACACACTGTTACCACGGCCCCTTTTATTGTATTAAGACAATTTTATACCTTGACTGTTTCTCGGCTTATTTAACGAAACTTTCTCAACTGCATTACATGATGGTTATGAAGTGTCGAAAGTTCAGTTAAAATAAACATTGATGAAAGAAATCTTAGATGAATAACTTGTTCTCATTACAGAAACTTTGAGCTATTATTGCCTGCATGTCTTTGTTTAAAATTCGAAGAACAGCGCTTCTGTTGGCATGAAAGTAATTCTGGTTAGAACTGAACTTTGCTATCATGGCGTTACAATAACAGAATTATCTGCACTATTTTGGGGTGATTATATTTCTGAATAGTTTTCACAAGCTTTGATGAAACATAAGAACAGTTAGATATGGGGAAACTTGGTAAAAATAAAGCTAAAAATCGGATACCATATTCAGTACACGCAGAAGTACTTGTTCTGCGACTGAGATGGGTTTCGTTCCGTGTCAGTATCATAACTTAGAGCAGCTAGGATTTCGGGGAAATAATAGCATTCGGACTAAGCAATGAATTAAAACATATGGGAATGAGTATTAGAACCGAAGAAAATACTTGTATATCGGTTTGATATCCATGACTCTCGTACATATTGCCAAGAGTATCGAATTATTATTATTATTATTATTATTGCTAGTGGAGTGGGACTAAGTCCCTTG
>NW_019722432.1:675022-742135 GCF_002891405.2 Cryptotermes secundus | reverse complement strand
CCAGATGATAGATGAGGGTGATTGTGGAGCAATTGGTGGAATGAAGATTGGCAGGCGAAACCGAAGTACTCGGAGAAAACCTGCCCCAGCGCCACTTTGTCCACCACTTGACTAGACCCGGGATCGAACCCGGGCCGCCACGATGGGAAGCCAGCGACTAACCGCTTGAGCTGTGGCACGGCCCAGAATATCGAGTTAAGTTCTGGGTTCTTCTCTATTAGATCGGCGACAGAAAGCAGGAAGAAGGAAACAGAAAATTTTCACTTTTATGTAGGCTTCTATTAAAGGACAATGTATTGAGGCAGGTTAAAGGAAATATTATATATCAACTTACAATATAATTCATCAGTGCAGACAAAATACAATATACCTATAACTTTTAATGTGAATAGTTTACTCTGATAAAGCCAATTCCTCGTCCACAGATGCAATTCAGTTATTTTATGTCATGAGATATCGATTTTTCAACGTTTCTGCGCCATTTTCGTTTGTGCTATAGCTGCATGTCTTGCATTAAATTGTTATCGAAATTTTCTGTAGCATATGTTTATTTCTGTTTATATATCTTTCTTCACTTCTCTCTCTCTCTTATTTTTTCGTTGCGTCTTTCTTAGTTTTATCATTTCATTTTCCTTCCATCGTTTTGTCATTTAGTTTTCTTTGTTTCTTTACCAAATTCGATAGCCATCCTCTCCTTGCTGTGCATGGTGAAGACAAAGACTTGTTATTTAATCTTCTCTTCTGGAACAAGAATCAAATTTGCGTATCCCCCAACCCGTGACGTTTCCCTTCCGCTCCTTGCTGTTTGAAGCCGGGCTCCATTCCTCACATGGGCAGTAGGTACATACACCCGTCCTTCTTCATATGACCACAGTCTATCAACCTTGTTAACTATTCTATGTGAATAGTGATCTTATTGCTCGCTTGAAGACTATAGGATAAAGAAGTCTTGTGATATTATCATGTCTCTTTGACTCTGCGTACATGTATGTATGTTCTTGTGCATCTCTCAGTCGGTCTTCAGCCCAGTTAGGTCTGAATTGATTTAACAGTTCATCTGCTTTAACGTTGAAAGAAATCCGAATTTATCACACGAAGCGTGTTTCTGTGTTTCGTGCTGTTCTCAGGATAAAGAGGGATATTTTTCCTATACAGCATTAACCGATTTGTCTTTACATTATTGACGAAGTGTTCTCTATGAGTTAGGGATTGAATTTTTTAAATTTTATTTAGGTGAACTTTAGGCTTCAACATTCAGTAGCACAAACTTATGATTCCATTTGATAATGTAGTGATGATTGCATTTTATAATGCAGTGTGGATTGCGTTCCGTGATGTGTTACAGTGCAGTTGAAGTTCGCGGACTGACCCCTCTTCACGTCAAGGAGGTCCAACTTCCTTAACTATAAACGCCAGAAATACTGGTCCTTAGCACCATCGGGGCTCGAAGCCAAGCACTGTTACGCTAGGTGGAAGGCGAGATGCAAACTACCGCTATTTTCATTAAGCGTGAGCATAACCATGGTGAAATGGTAGGTCGGGGCTAAGTTATCTCCAGTCAGGCTGGCACACGTGTCGTCATGAAATCTTGTGATGGAATCAAAACTAATAAACTGATCATTCCCGTTTAAAATATGTTTCCTGAGGAGTGGCTGGCTACATGTTAATTTCCCAGAAGATCCATTGTCTCCACGAAAGTCCAGCATTGGTTTTGGCCTGAGTCAGATCAGTCGTCGCCATTTACACTTTAGCCTCATAGGTAGGTCTCATTTCGTGAGTTACTTTGAGGGCACTATTTCGATGTTCTGTGCAAGTGATCTGTCCTGCATAACCCGTGGTTATGTGCAAGTGATCTGTCTGCATAACCCGTGGTTGATGTAGTGCAAGTCATCTGTCTGCATAACCCGTCCGCTCAGAAATCCATTATCAGAGGAATTCAATTGTTTAAAGACACACGTGTAACAATGAGTCATTTCAGCGCCCATCTGGCGAGATATGAGAGCCATCGAAGTAACTGAGGTCATCCGAATGGATATACTTACGTAGCCATCGAAGTTGTGCTAACCACTATGACATGAAACCGCCAGTAACATGGGTCTACATGTTTATGAAGCATGTCAAACACGATTTCTTACCCTGAGGAAATGTTCACCACTCTTAAAGTCTGAGGGTGTCTGGGAGTAAAGTGCTGACGTAAGAGAGATGAAGCAACAAAAGAATGAGGGCACTATTTTTACGATTTTTGCTCTGCAGTGCTTATATCACTTGAATTCCAGTCGCAGTATAGATCCTTCTGCAGGACCGAAGTTGATTTCAGAAGTAACCCCGTATTCGTTATTGAGTCCGTACCTCTCTAGTAGTCGTTCGGGGTCACGAGTTCACGTGACATTTTGTGATATTGACCCAGTACATCACGCCAATACTACCTGTTCCACAAACATGGTACATCAGTGTTTTCTATGTAAGATTTGAGGCTTTCACGGCGGTGACTATGAAGAAAGCAGTCTTCTGGGATTTGGCACCGTGTATATGTGGTGTTAACCGACGTTTCGGAGGAACGTATCGCCTCCATCTTCAGGGTAGAAGAAAAAATATAAGAAATCTGCAAGCGGAGAGACCGTGAGAACCGGTAAAAGCAGACACAGTCACTAACTATTTAATGCACGGTGGTTATTAGATGTCCCGCCTGATTTAACATTAAACAACAGAACAGTGCATGTGTTTTGTATTATTCTTAGAGTACACACCCATTATCGTCTTAAAATCATTAAGAATTTAGTCTTTGTAGTGGAGACGCAGTGTTTTGTGTAAGGTAGAGACTGAGAATTCAATATTATTTAGATTAATTTCATACTTTAGAGAGCTAAACTCATTACCCACCCATCTAGTAAACAAATAACCAAGTAACAAACTGAGAAACTTCGCTAGACGGCCTAGTTCGCGACATTTGTGTAGTGGCTGTAAATACAAACGGAGCAGTTAAAGATACAAGGAGTTCCGCGTAGAACACATAGTCTCCTTTTCTACTCCGCTGGCTTATAATTGCACTCAAATTGTGCTGTTAGTGTCAGATTGAGATAATATAAATTTATAATCCAAAATAAATTGAATTTAGCTCACGAGCTAGTGTGTCATACTCGTACATAGTCATAAAATTGAATTATGTTAGAGTAAAATTTTTTGTTATTATTGTTGTGTAATTTTCGTGTTTGAAGAACTTATTAAGTAGACGTACAGATTCTCTGTAAATGTAAGGTAAATTTGTCCCTGTGCTTAACTAACTAAGAACTACGCCATGAAGGTGTATGGGGGAGTGGATGTATAGATTCACATTTTCTTGAGCTCGGCACTAGCTCGAGTTAAGTCGTCAGCTTCACGCCCTCGGGGAAAGAGCCCCCGTTACCCATTGGGTAGGAGTCCCCAGAGCCAGTCTGGACGACATGAAGAAGAGCAAATTCTTCACCCTACCGGGATTCGAACCTCAATCGGTCGTCCAGCCCATAGTCACTCACTATACCGACTACGCTATCCTGTACATAACATTATTCGCACATTTCCACAAAAATTATCGCGGTCGTCGTGCTTGTAACGGTTGAGTTGTAAATAAAATTTCATGCATAGTATTACTTAAGTATGTTTACGATCTGATTCCTCGCCTGATTTCATATGCGTGTTTCCAGTAGTTCGTTATTTATCGCCATTAAACGGAATGTTAAATATATTTTCCATGCAGCCACAATTTTGATGTTTTGCATTCTACAAAAATATCTCCTTTATAAATGTTATACAGTTCTCAAATATCTGTTGTAATACACAACTTCAATGACCTGGATTAAGTACTAGTATTGGCCGCGCCATAGCTCAAGCGGTTAGTCGCAGGCTTCCCACCGCGGCGGCCCGGGTTCGATCCCGGGGTCTGGTCATGTGGGATTTGTGGTGGACAGAGTGGCGCTGGGGCTGGTTTTCTCCGAGTACTTCGGTTTCCCCTGCCAATCTTCATTCCACCAATTGCTCCACAATCACCCTCACCTATCATCTGGGGCTGGTACAATATGCCAGATGTGGCCCTACTACAAGGGCCTTAGTCCCACCCCACTAGCATTGAAAAGAACTGTATTGAGATGCGGTTTATATTTATTAATGTCATTAGGGCAGTTATTAGCTCGTAGATAGCCATAAGTGTTTTTTTTTCTTTGGCGCTACAGCCCAAATTTCGGCCTTAGCCTACCTCCATGAAACTCTCCGTTTCACTTCGATTTACTATATCTTAGACATTCGGTAGGACTCCTTGGGTGGGTGATCAGCTCGTCGCAAAGCCTCTACCTGTACAAAAACACTGAACATCCATGCCCTGAGTGGGGTTGGAACCCACGATACCGGCTTCCGAGCGAGCGAAGACAGTGCATGCTTGAAACCGCTCGGCTACTATGACCGGCTGAGTGGTGCTTAGAACTTCGCAATTTCTTTGTTATAACTTTGGCTCATTGTAGGTAACTGTTCCCACATGCCACACCGAGTGCCATATCTGCATTTGTACCCAGTTCGTAGACACCGCGTAGAGAGTATAGACAGCTGAGTTACTCTTGTCTTGACTCATTATACCGCTCACTACGTAACTGACTAGAACCCGACGATTCAACGCCATAATCTTTATGGGGTAAGATACCGAGGCAGCTCCATCAGGTGCACACTCTCACCCCCATCTCCTTCCCTAAGTTCCGCCTTAATGCCGTCCCAGTCGCAGATATAGTTATTCATGTTAAATTGAATTCTTTAATTCAGAGTCTCCTAATGCGAAGCATTCGCTATGAATTTGACTTTCAGGGGAGGGAATCCTGGAACCCCAGCCTCCAGATTCTCGTTTCGCGGGAAGAATACTCGGGAGTTACTGATATATGAGCTATATCCGGGACGGGAAGGAAGTTTCTGTGTCAGAAGTGAATGAAATATTGAAACTTTTATTAGTTCATGCTTTGGAAAGTGGGACGGGAATAATTTAAGGCTTTGGTACAAAATCGAAAGGAAAAAAAGTGTGAAGTGTAAAGTTAATGTAACGCCAGCGCGATCAAGTAGGCGTGGCTCCACGCATTCTCTATAAAGGTTAATGGAAACTTTCTGTCAACTTCACTGCCTTTGCACGGTACAGTAACTCCTTTTCTACACAGAGAACAGAATACCGAGCATGGTACTTCACGAGAAACGAGTTTCTTTGTTTTGTACAACACTGGAACATTTGGTACAAGAAGGTAAAACTATCCTTGTAATAGACCGTGAAGGCCCTTAGCGTTGTGAGGCGTTGAGGCTCCCACATTTTCTAGGCAATCGGCTCACGTGATGGCGGTGAGGCCAGCCTTACGCGCCGGCCACAATTTACTCCGCAGGAAGATTCCTGATACTCAGTCCTGTTGAAGGTCGTAGTGCGGCTAGAAAGGATTAGTTCAACTGAAAGAATTCCAGTGATCTCATCGGGAATCGAACCCGCTACCTTCCGGCTTGTAGTATAGTGCCTGAACCAACTACGCTACCGCGTTCCCCGGAATATTTTGTGCAAAAATTGTATAAATACGGATTGCCTTCCTCTCGGAAATGTCACAATGTACGAATAGTTTCGCTGAATGGGTACCAGGTTTCGGAGGAAGGTACTCCGTCTAATTCTTCTACTCTGATGATGTGAGCAGCATGTTACTCCGAAAGTTTGGTCTTGTCTACAAAATTATATGGTAGAGAAGTTCACCTTTCACAACGCAAATGCAGGAATTTATGGCGCCTGGTATGGAAGCTTAGCGCAGAATGTTCAGCATTTATCTTATTCCCTACTCATCGGTAGCTGGGATGGAAAGTGTGCTCCAATTTAGCATCAAAACTTTTTCAAAATTTGTTGTAAATCTTATTTCACAGTCTTATATGCAACTGACTACTGACTGGACGACTGACTGTTCTGAGTTCGAGTCCCAGTAGGGTCAAGAATTTTCTCTCCTTCAAATCGTCGAGACCGGCTCTGGGTTCCACCCAGCACCCTATCGAATGGGTACCGGGGGGTAAAGCGGCAGATGCATAAAGCTGACCACTCACCTTCATCTAGTGCTGAGGTCAAGAAAATGTGGATCTATAATCCACTCCCCCATACGCCGTCATGGCGTAGTGCTTAATTCGTTCAGGACATGGACAACTTTACCTTTAATGTGAAACTATTTATTAACTCAAAAGTTTAAATTTTTTTAAGTTTTAAACTTTTAAATTTTAAGTTTAAACTTGAAAATTTTAAACTTTTAAGTTAATGCGTATAGGATATTGTTTGGAAAGCCAGAAGGAAAGAGGCCACAAGGAAGACCAAGGCGTAGGTGGGTGGACAATATTAGAATAGATCTTAGAGAGATAGGATGGGATGGTATGGATTGGATAGGCTCAGGATAGGGACCAGTGGAGGGCTCTTGTGAACACGGTAATGAACCTTCGGGTTCCATAAAATGCAGGGAAATTCTTGAGTAGCTGCAGAATTGGTGGCTCCTCCAGAAGGGCTCAGCTCCATGAGTAAGTAAGTAAGTAAGACTGTAAAATAAGATTTGCTGTAAAATGGAAGAGTCCAACAGGATGCTACAATAAAATATTATTCAGAATTTGTCCTTTTAAGGATCTGTATACCTCACTTATCTCCATTATCATTTACTACACTTAATATTCTAAGTGTAAAACGCTGGAAGTGATGAGGAAGCGCGCCGGATCGTTGTGGATGAGATGGGAGTGTTAAGGGTGCGTTCTACTGCTCTCCCTCCCTAATACCCTTCTGTGATGTCCGTAAAGAATTCCTTAATTTTTTATTAACTTCAATGGCTTTACGGTCGCCTAAGAAGCTAGGCATCCTTTGCGACAGATAGCCCTCCTGACCTACGTAATACCTCTGCCTTTGAAGCAGTACATAATTTTCCTAGTTCCATAGAATAGAATGGGTTTTGTTTGGCCTTAAGCCATTCTTGTACGATGTTCTTCACTTCAACCCTGGAGATTTTCCGGCCTCGTAATGCTTCCTTCAGCGGCCCTGAAAGGTGAAAATCGGATGGAGCTAAGTCAGGAATGTACGGTGGCTTTTGGAGGACTTCAAGGTTCGTATTGTCGATGGTCTGAACAAAAAGGGGAACCGCGTCATCACGGAACAGAGCACCAATTGAAAGCAGCCTGCGTCGCCATGCAGATTTTGAGTCAGTAGCACCCGTTATACGTTTCTTTTGGAAATGAACTGGCATAGGACTGGAGGAATACCAAAAAAAAAACCGTTGGCATTATTTTTCTGCTGAATGCGGAGTTTTGAACTTGGTGGCGACTGGAAAGAATGTATTTTTCCATTACATTAGAAAGAAATGTTTCTTCCATACATAAACTTCTCCTTTGGTTCCCGCAGTTACCTCAAAATTGAAACGTATCTTCCAACAAAAAAAAAAAAACAAACAAATTCCGTGGTTCTAGTCCGCAAGCGAACTATACCGACCGAGCGACCGCCGCTTGTCGGCGAAGTTAGTGCCAAATTTAACTGATAGAGGGTGTCGCATGGTCAGCGCAACAAATCCCCACGGCCGTTAATTTCGGTTTAGACCGGAGCCTCTATTTCCTTGAAATAGCACCTCAATTATCCTCATGAGGCTGATTGAACCTCGTTCCAGACCCACTACTTCTTAGAAAATCTGGTAGCGCCGGGAATCGAACCCGGATCTCTGGATCTGTAACCAGGAACTCTGACGACTAGACCACAGAGGCGATCGAACGTCATCCTCTGGCCACCAAAATTGGATGACTGATCATAGTTCTTCGGCACACTGTGTGAACTCGGCAGCCACGTTAGACACGTCTCGATACAGTCATTGCCCAGAAGGGAATTGGAATCACCCAGATCCAAATGAGGGAGAGCGTGTGTTGTCTGTGGACAACTGGCATGCGGTCCGTCGGTGAGAGTCTGGTGCAGACGTAATGCTCTTAGATTTGTGTTCTTCAAGTGCTCGTCTCGTCTGCTGTCCAAAAACATAAAAAATAGAATATAGGAAACTATAATTTTGCCTGTGGTTCTGTATGAGTGTGAAACTTGTTGTCTGACCTTAAGGGAGGAACATAGACTGAGGGTGTTGAGGAAAATATTTGGACCGAAGAGAGATGAAGTGACAGGAGGTTGGAGAAAACTGCACAATGAGGGACTTCATAAGTTGTACTCTTCTCCAAGTATAATTAGAATGATCAAGTCAAGGAGGATGAGGTGGGCAGGGTATGTAGCACGAAAGGGGGGAGACGAGGAATGTGTATAGGATATTGATGAGAAAGCCAGAAGGTAAGAGACCACGGGAAAGACCAAGGCGTAGGTGTGTGGACAGTGTTAAAATGGATCTTAGAGAGACAGGATGGTATGGTATGGATTGGATTGTTCTGGCTCAGGATAGCGACCAATGGAGGGCTCTTGTGAACACGGTAATGAACTTTAGGGTTCCTTAAAATGCTGGGAAATTCTGGAGTAGCTGCAGAATTGGCGGCTCCTCAAGAAGGGCTCAGCTCCATGAGTAAGTAAGTAAGTGCTCGATTCAGATCTTGGGAGAAACATCGGCCACCCTGACAGAGGTTATTCGTGATTTTCCTCGGTTCCCTCTGGAAAGTGTCGGAAGACTGCCTCGATAAGACTAGGGCCGCTGAGTTTCAAATTCCTTACAGTTCACCTTTCGTCTCTCGTCCTACCATTCGACGTTATAGTCTCTGTACTCAAAACGTCGTTAAATAACTCGTAAAATAGGCCTGTATTGTTTTGCACCTCCATTAATTGTGTTCAGTTGCGATCAGCATTCATTTAAACATGTTTCATCTATAATATAAAAATCTTCATCAGGTTCATTGCGCATTGTATTACTTGTTACGTTTTTTGGTGCATTATTATCCCCATTTGACGTGATGTAATTTATATCCAAATTTATAATTTAGCGAATAATGTATTATTTGTAAAATTAATGTTAAAATTGATGTAAATATTCTTATTTATATATTATATAATTCTTTTTAGTTATGTTTCTTTTAGAACCTTTTGATAAGTGTTGTTGTCATTTACTATTCGAAATATGTCATTATATTTTTGGCCAAGATTGTGGAGGTAAAGCTCCACCAATTTTGGGCGGTTAATATTAGTTTTACAATATTTGGTACGCATTCTGGAATGTTTCTCTTCATCGCTACACACTCGCTACATGTGACACAAAAACGGTTCTGTATTCGTGTATCAATAAGCACAAGACTGTACACGAAACCGGTCGAAATCCGCACCCAACTCTGACAATGTAGAGCGAAAACTGATCTGCTTTTGTCTTTAAAAGACGAAAACTTCTTAATGGGAAGAGGACATATGTAACAAAACTTGAACTGAATTTTTTTAGGGGGGGGTTATGGCACCGTGCTCTGTGAGAGATATACATCACCTTTTCGGAAGGAGCTCATGCTTCCATCATCAGAGTATCAACTACATGGCGTCACATGGTAGAACACCATAGTATTGATATTCACTGCCGTGGGAACCTTCGATCTTAACAAAAAAAATGTTTCTACTGTTCTGTACTGTGCTGCATGAAATGTGTGTGGGAAGGCAAGCGGAAAGGATGACAGGATTAGGCCTGTCTGTGGACAAGGTGTGTAGGCCGTTTTGTGGATTCCCGGAAAAGTAAATAAGTAATAACACGAGAAATGGACAGAGATGGAGACAGCCACGCAAATACCAGGAAGGCCAAGGAAATAATAGAAAAATATGCAGAGAAAATGAAAGAGGCAAAAGTAAAAGATAGAATGAAGGGTCGACCGGGTTTGACTAGACGTAATACCCTTCACTCACAGTAGGAGGGTCCTTGGTTCGAATGTCGGACGGAGCACAGAGTAGCCTGAGTAGGGTCTGATTTCCTCACAGCGGTGGTTATGAATTCTGTGTTCTGGGATATAACGCCAACCGACATTTCGGAGGAACATGTCGCTTCCATCTTCAATGTCGAAGAACAATCCAAGCCAGGAACCAGCGTTAAGCAGGTAGCAAGCAAAGGTCTTTTGCTTGTGTGATTGTTCGACCCTGAATATAGAAGCGGCATGTTCCTCCGAAACATTTATTGATTTTAAACGGACTACATGGTGTTTTATCCATGAAGATAGAACTCTTCATGCCTTGACTGAGGTTATCATGGTTTTCCTTGGCCCTCCCAGAGGTATACCGTGATAGTACTTTGATTTGACCGAGGGCGTTTGCTTCCAAGACCCACCGTGTACCCGTCACTGTGCCATTGGGCCCCGTTTAACCTAGCAACTGATAGCCCTATAAACTAACCCTTAAACAGGAATGAAACAGATTTTATGAATGGACGGTAAACGTAAAGTTGTCCCTGTGCTTAACTAATTAAAAACGAACGCCTTGAAGACGTACGGAGTGGATAAGCTGGGATAGCGTAGTCGGTATAGCGACTGGCTACGGGCTGGACGACTCAGGGGTAGGAGTTCGAGTCTCGATAGGGGCAAAAATTTTAACTTCTACATGTCGTACAAAACGGCTCTGTGGCCCACCCAGTCTCCCATCCAGTGGGTATGAGGGTCTTTACCCAGGGGTAAAGCGGCCGGGACGTGAAGCTGACCAATCACCTGCAGCTAGTGCCGAGGTCAAGATAGCGTGGGTCTTATGAATGAATGTGGGAACGAGAAACAGAAACAAAGTAGAAGGAAAAAAGACGGACAGTAGAAAAGTGAAAAGTGTGTTATCGTTGCTAACAGTGCAGTGTATATCGTACATTTACAGCATGAATTGCTGTCTCGTGCTTTGTGTCAGTTAATTGAACGGAGTAACCGGAAAAGCTGGCTGTAGCGGCAACGCTTGTGGCCTGTATTCGAGAGATGTAAAGGGAAAGCTGCACCTGTAACAGGCCGTGAAGGCCCATAGGGTTGTGATATGTTGAGGATCCCACATTATCTACACAATCGGCTCACAGTTGGCGGCAAGGTTGTCAGCCTTACGTCCCGGCCTCCCTTTACCCCCCAGGAAGATTCCTGGTACTCATTTCTATTAGAGACTGAGTCGACCCCAGGGCCATAGTGCGGCCGGAAGGATTAGGTCAATTGAAAAATCCACCTCATCGGGACTGGAACCCGCGACCTTCCGACTTGTAACATTGTGCCTCAACCAACTTCGCTACCTCGTACCCCGTATCCGAGAGATTTGGTGTTCAAATCTCGGTCGGAACACTGACCCTTCTGACCTACTCTATTCATGGTTTTCCATGTCCCTCTGGGCATGTGACGGAATAGTGCATTAAATTAGACCACGGCTGTTTTCCATTCACAACCTTCCCGTTACTGTTCGGAGTTACCCACTCATGCAATGCATTAATCGGATTGCCTGGCAGTGTAGTTGAATAACATATGAGGCTGTGAGTCTTGGCTTTATTGTGGAGGTGTACCTCCAGTCTTTCTTCACCTTAGATCAGCCGTGTCAAACATGCCACCCCCATAGCCACAAAGTGCGGCCCCTCAACTTTTAGAGCTAATTGATATTAAAATCAATATTAAAATGTTAATAGAAATATTTTTTGTAAAGACAATTTTCCAACAGACCAGAAGACAAGAAGTCTCACGCAGACATAAATTAGCAGGCTGCAGGAAATTAAATGTTTTGCTATTTTTAACATAATTTCTTGTGTAATCTCTCTTTTTACCTATTGAAAAGCTGTTTAGTACTTGTCAAAAATGGCATTCTCTTGCTTTTTAAAACGGTTAGATATGTGACTTTAGGTAATTATATTGAAATTATTCCTAAATAATAAATAGAATTAAATTTCCTTGTATCAAAATTTAATGTATATTTCTATTTTGAACTGCGGCCCTAGACTGTCATTTATAGGGCTGAGGTGGCCCTCTGTACAAGTTGAGTTTGACATGCCTGCCTTAGATGCTATGTATGGGAGAGTGACCATCTTTTCGTCCTGACCGCTTTACCCCTTGCTGGGCGGGTTTCATAGCCGGTTTGTCCTCGGTGGCAAAGAGAAAAATCTCCGCCCCTGCCGGGAATCAAACCCTTATTATCCGGTTACCCAGCTAGGAGCCTTATCAATATGCTGAGCTGTCCTGGCGTTAAATATATCCCTGTTTGAGACCGAAATATGTCGAAGTCCCTAGGGGTTCCCTTGTAATAGGGGTTTACTCTGCCCATATCGTCTTCATACTGAGCCAGCCAATTGATGTAAATGTTCAGTTAATGTAATGCACATAGGATGCTGGTGGAAAATTCAGAAGTAAAGTAAGACCAAGCCGGTCACGGTAGCCGAGCGGTCTAAGCATGTACTGTCTTCTGTCGCTTGGAAACCGGGATCGTGGGTTCGAATCCCACTCAGGGCATGGATGTTTAGTTTGTGTGTGTGCGTTTGTCTGTGTTTGTGTACAGGTAGAGGTCTTGCGACGAGCTGATCACCCGCCCAAGGAGTCCTACCGAATGTGTAAGATCTAGAAAAACCGAAGTGAACGGAGAAGTTCTTGGAGGTAGGCCTAGGCCCACTGGGGCTGTAGTGCCAAGGAAAAAGAAAAGTAAGACCAAGATATAGGTGGGTCAAAAATATTTAAAAATGGATCTTCGAGAGATGGGATAGTATGGACTGGATCGATCTGGCTCAGGATAAGGACCAGTGGAGGACTCTTGTGAACAGGATAATGAACCTTCGGGTTCCATAAAATGCGGGGAAGTTCTTGAGTAGCTGCACTATTGACGGATTCTCAAGAAGGGCCCAGCTCTATGAGAGATTCCATTAAATGTTCTCTGAATATGTAGTACTTCTGGGGAGATAGGTTGTGGAAATGACGGTATTGCCGTCTCCATTAGATCTTCTGTCTGCCCCCAGTTGGCACCACTGGGCATTCCGATCCTGCTATGCCGTGAGTGGAGGTAACGCTCAGGACTGTACCCACATTATGGTACATACTATGTCAGGTCGACAAATTCACAAAATGGCTCCTAGATACGTGTTTTTTTTTTTCACTAGCAGGATAGTAGTTCAGTTGGTGAGCGGATCTTGAAACCTTAATGTTCATTACCATTTCCACAAAAGTCCCTCATCCAGCCCAATCCTGAACCATTTCAGCCAAATCCAGCTCACATCTTATTTGTGCAAGAACTGTTTTTAATATTTTAATGCCATATTACCCCTTGGTTTGTAAAAATGATTTTTAACGTCTTTTACGCGTGATGTTACATGTTACGACTGTCTTTAAAGTGTCTGACTTAATCATCCCAGTTTCATTACATCTTTCACTTGTATGTTTTTTTTTTTTACTGGGAAAGCTGGTTTAGTCGGTAACATTTCTGATTTGTATTTGAGAGGTGCCAGGTTCGAGTCCCTGCCGAGACACCTTCTATTCTGACTGAAATTATTCGTGCATTTCGTCATTCCTTCCAGGCGAATGCCGAGACGGTAACTTAAAATAAGCCACGACCGCTCACTTTGACGTCCTTTCCAATTCATCGTTCATGCATAATTCCACTGCACCAGGCTATGGAGCATCGGCTTCTGGCGTCTTTATATAAATCACGAACCAAAAGTAGAATTGACGTATCGCCTCCCCCACATACACACACGTGATGTTTTTTTTTGTCAGCATTTAAATTTTCACCATTTTTCTTTTCATCTTATTCCTGAGAGACAAGGTTCACTGCCACTTCAACTGACGTTCTTCAAACCGACGCTAAAATGCAGGCGGTCGTAGAACGCAGACCTATAACATGAGAATGCATTAGCATTCGTAAGGTAAAAAGGTAAAATTGTCTCTGCAATTAAGTGCCACACCATGAAGAAGACTTATAGGGGAGTGGAAGTGAGTGGTCTCCTGTACGCCCTGATTACTTTACCCCCACCCGGTGAAAGATCCCCTGGTGCCCATTGTTTAGGGGGCTGGGTGGGCCTCAGAGCCGGTCTAGAGGCTATAGAGTAGAGAAAAATCTGTTGCCTCTACCAGGAATCGAACACCGACTATCCAGCCCGTAGTCTATCGGTATACCGACTGAGCTACCGGTTCAGTAAGAAGGGATGGAGTAGAAGAAGCTGGAGACGTACGAGTATAGTCGGGATTGGCACTACTCGTAAAAGTGTTAAGTGAAGAGTGCGAGATACGAAATTATGAGTCCTCTTTTTCAACCATATTTGTTCACTAAGTTAACGGCCGTGGGGATCCGTTGCGCTGACCACGCGACATCCTCTATCCGCTAAAGTTGGCACTAACTTCGCCGACAAGCGACGGTCGCTCGGTCGGTATAGTTCGCTTGCGGACTAAAACCACGGAGTTTTGTTCACTAAGACCGAGGGTTAACGTTGGAAACCCCAGTAGAACCTCATGTAGAATTACGATTTTGTATATTTTAATCTTTATGTATGAGTTATGAACGTGAAGGATCGTGAAATAAGTGGTGTGGGAACTTCCGTAATATTTCGAGTTATTATTTGGGTATATAAAATTGTGGTTACGCATTTTTGTTTATGAAATTAACCGTCTATAGCTTGTTGACATTTAATTTAAATGATTTGGCGTATGTCATGTTTGTTCTGATATAAAGAATAAATAGTATTCCAGAATTCCAATGATGAAAATTAGTGATAATTCGCGTACCGCATATCGGCGAGCTATGCTGATTCAGCTGCATTGTGCATGCTCTTAATGACATTCAGGATTCACGGAATGTGGATTAGTTAAGTGGACAGAAGAGCTGCTGTATTTATTTTTAATTTGTTTAAAAAAATAACACGAATAGATGCTGAATTAAGGCTAGCAGTGCGGGCTTAATTAAGCACTTCACGATAATGTATTGAGGAATATAGTGCCATGTATTCGTAACTTCGATATTGAATGATGTTGAGTGGTCAACCTCACGCTCTGGCCGCTTTAACTCAGAGGGAAGATGACTTAGGAGGCTAGAAAATCCCAGAACCAGTCTGGATGTAGAGGTGAAAGAGAAGAGTCCATATACTTACAGGGAATCGAACCCTTTGTCACTATAGGCCTTTTGAATCAGTTCTCCCGCCTGCCAAAATTGCTGTAATAATCTATTGTAAAAGCATAAATGTTGCTTGTAAATTGTAATTTATTTAAAATTTGAATTGCCTTTGTGCTTAACATACGAACTAATTAATTAACTAATTCCATCGTAAAGTATCCTTCTTGAAAAAAAGGGGAGTTGTTCAGCTGGTCAAGAAATTCGACGCTTTTACTAATGCCGGCCATTAGACCCTATCATAAACTAATTCAGTCCACTCAGAATTACTATGTTTTTGGAATTATTCCATCGGCCGACATTCTAGAATCTAAAAGACACTACGTTTTGTTGTAGGTGTCTTCCCATCCTCACCTGAGGACGGAAACAGATCCAGTTTCCGAAACGTTGTGTTTTCTAGTTTCTAGAATATCGGACGATGGACAAAGTCCAAGAACCCCTTAATTCTGATTGTTAGACACCATCGTCAGAACCCTTTACGATCTACTAGTTAAGGTTCGGCCACACAGAGCGCTACGCTATGTTCGCTACGTACGCTACGTACGCTGTGTACACACTGCCACGCAGCTAACATAGGGAACATAGCGTACTTAGCGTACGGAAGTCTGTGTGGCCAGTCACATTGGCAATAAAGGGAGATATTTTTCTGTTCGTATAGCGAACATAGCGTACGTAGCGCTCTGTGTGGCCGAACCTTTAGTCAAGTCCGTTTTGCCACACCCCGTTTCCTTAAGTTCCCGTTTAATTTGATCACCTGACCTACGCCTAACTTTCCCAGGTGTTTTATCCCCTTTCGTTTGTTCGACTGAAATTTTATAGGAATTTCATATATCTCTGTCGATGTTTGGGAAGTGAACATGGACACATGATGACAGAAACTGATCTGGTACCTTGTACAGACCACTTACCATTAACAAAGGCCCTACAGACATAGAGTTTTGGTGAAACACTTCAGCGTTGATCACCGTTTAGACTAAAGGCCGTGCCAAAGCTGAGGCGGTTAGTCAGGGGCTTTCCACCTCAGGGAATGGATTCGATCTCAAGTCAGGTCAACGTATTTGTGATGGAAAGATTACTTCGAGTCCTTCGGTTTCCCCTGCCAATTCTCATATTCAGTAACCATCCTATCATTGACGCTGTATAACCTCGACACTGACAGCGTCGCTGAATAAGCAACTGAAATTTTGGAGTCGAAGAAATATACGGGAGGGCTTTATTAACCATGATGCTGCTCTTACAGTGTCAGTGTTGGGAGTGCATATGCGGATAACAATGGAGGGCTTGGTGAGAGGAGGTTTAAGTTCAGGGCGGCCAGAGCCTGCACCTGAGCGTTGTTGGATATCGTAGTGTCTGCAGCATGTAACTCTGAGACCAGCTGACCTCACATGTGTAGGCGGTGAATGTGTTAGCCTCTCTAGAATGTCACTTTGAGACTTGCAAATTTTACATCTGTAGGTGGTGGATGACCGAACAGTCTGGCTTACTGATAATGCTTTAGACTTGTGTTCGGGAGGTACTGGGTTGAAATCTCGACCGCAGTACCAACTATCCTTTAGCCGGTAACAGTGGCCTCGCGGTCTAAGGCATACCGTCTTCGCCCACTCGAACACTGAGATTATGGGTTCGAATCCCACTTGAGACATGGATGTCTGTGTGTAGGTAGCGGCCTTGCGGCTGGCTGATCCCGTGTCCAAGGAATTCTACCGGCTCTGTATAGGATTAAGAAACTGAGAAACCTGTCAAGGCCCACAAGGGCCGTAGACCCGTGGTGGATGTCTTAGCCAGTTAAGTCCCCGCGCTCTCCTAAGGTCATTGATTTCTGGTTACTAGATCACATGACTCAGTAGCAGTCAGTATGCAAAGTGCAGCCCAAATCAAGGTCAACAGGAATTCCCCACATTGAAATGAGATGCTGGTCACGTCAGCGGCGTTCGAGATCTTCCTTCCGTCTCTGCANCCCCCCGCCCCCGGGCAGTGCTGCACACACAGCATACACAGCTGTTTACGGGGCATGCCCTGTTGTCTGGGAAGTGAAGTGTTACAGTTTCCGCTCGGGTAGAAATGAAACTCTTTCACGTCATTTCCTGTCGTCTGTTGCGTAACTCAGCAACTGTTCTCCATATTGTATTAGCCCGAATGTAAGTTGTTTTTTTTCCCCCAAACATTGCTTCTAATATCCAGGGATAGCCATATTTTCGGGTACTTAAGAGTAAATATGAAGATTAACCATCAGAACTAAATTACATCAAATTTTCTCAATTTTTTTCATGATGTTCTCATTGGAAACATAGGGCGTCGGCTTATAGTCGGGCGTATACTGTATTTCACTGACTTGAAGATAAACCAATAACCCACTATTTGTTAACTAACTGACCCACTACGAAATTAACCCAATAACTATCCAACTATCTAATGGCTAAGGTCGCGCCATAATTGAAGCGGTTAGTCGCTGGCTTCCCACTTCGGCGGCCCGGGTTCGATCCCTGGTCTGGTCAAGTGGTGGACGAAGTGGCGCTGGGGCGGGTTTTCTCCGAGTACTTCGGTTTCCCCTGCCAATCTTCATTCCACCAAATTCTCCATCATAATAATCACCCGGGGCAGGTACAATAGGCCAATCAGTGGCCGCCGTGCCGAGTGGACCCAGCTGGACTCCACCCCCTACTAAGCGAAATAAAAAAAAAACTAATCAATTCACTCATTAGATAGCTCTCTAATGAACTTGCTAAGTCAACATCTGGGAGATGGGTGAAACTGACTCTCTCTTATACGTGAAGGCGAACTGTGGCATTAGCGATGTTAACTGTTTTGCTGATCGCGGATTTCAGGTATCCGCAGCTTTGTATTTGTATCCGCTTTGCTAGCAGCACTGTTTGGTTTTATGTATCGGCTGTTTTAATTTGTGTACACGAGATAAAAGTCGGTGGCTAACAGTATAGCGCATGAGGGGTGGGCAACCGTACAGAAGAAAAATCCTCTATATGTTTGAATTTCCCCCGATGTATGAACGCTGGGCCGATCACAATGGCCGCGCGGTCTAAGGCATGAACTGTCTTCGGTCGCTCGAACGCTGGAATCGTGGATTCGAATCCGACTGAAGGCAAAGATATCTGTGTGTCTTTATTCTGTGTTTATGTTGTCCTGTGTGCAGGTAGCGGCCTTGCGACGGGCTGATCACTCGTCCAAAAAATCCTACCGACTGCGTAAAAAAGTTTACGAAACTGAAAAGAAGCCATGACCCAAGAAAGGGCTGCAGAGCCTTTGATGAATGAATTTATGCATGAATGCCGGAAGTATGTTGTAAATCGCATCTAGTTACTTCCGCCTGATGTAATGGCATACGCCACTGACTGATGATGTACCCTCGTTCCCAAAGTGGATAGCGTATAGCGTCCTTATTTTCTGTGTGGTCTATCTCTTCGTAGCACGTTCTCATTATATTCTATATGTAATTTATTAACATGTTACAATACAGAGGCTGTTTTTATTTAGTGAAGATGCAGGAAGCTTGGTCTGGCTTTGAAGAATGTCAATTGCGACCACCGTTCAACTTATCCGAAATTCTTATGAGGACTTGGTCTTTGGAACCACGAGTTTGCCAGCCGCTGTTTTCCCTTACTGACGTAACCCACACGGTTAGCGAAGGATTTCCATATGAAACGGGGAGATAATACTGGTACGGGCTGCGCCATAACTCAAGCGGTTAGTCGCTGGGTTCCCACCGCGGCGGCCCGGGTTCCAACACCGGGTCTGGTCAAGTGGGATTTGTGGTGGACAAAGTGGCGCTGGGGCAGGTTTTCTCCGAGTACTTCGGTTTCGCCTGCCAATCTTCATTCCACCAATTGCTCCACAATCACCCTCACCTATCATCTGGGGCTGGTACAATAGGCCAGAAGTGGCCGCAGTACAAGGGACTTAGTCCCGCCCCACTAGCAATAAAAATAATACGGGTACCTGAATAGAGATAGCTGAATAGCGTGATGTGCTCTCTGGTGGGAAATGGATAAAACAGGTTTTACAACGTTGAAATGTTTATTATTGCCAGAACGGCCATTAATGGCAATATCACATTACACGTTAAATTGTTGATTGTTCAAAGACCGATTTTCGTTCTGTGTTTTTATTACTGCGAGAGAAACGATTTAGGGTAACAGAACAAGCAACATGACTGCATCTCTGCCCCAAAACGAATAGAGCCTATAGTTTTACACCCGTCATGTCACAACCCGAATGGTGTCTGCAAAGTTGTGACCACCGTTCAAACTTAGATTTTCAGGATTTGGCCTTGTAGCCTGTTCCGGTTACGAATTCCAAGCGGGTCTCGGAGAATATGATGCGGCCTCATTGAAAAGAGGTTACAATGGGCTCCATACGTAGTGAGGCTGGGGGGGGGGGCATAATGTACTCTTTGTTTTGATGTGACAACTTTTGGTAAGTGGCCACTGGAATGTATGCTTAAGATAACAGTTATAGATGGATGATAAGATGAAAAATGGGTAGAACTGGATGAGGATCATGTTAAGTCACAGGTTCTGGTATTAGCAGCGCTGAGCTCTGTGATTCTGGTGCCATAAACGTATGGACTGAATTTAACTGGTATAGGAGCAGTGTGATAACCTTCGGGTTCGATAAGAAACTGGCAATTTGAAAGTAATTATCGACTTTTTAAGGGAGGCCCATGTGCCAAGAAGTGGGTCATTTGTCATGGCATGGTACATCCTCAATTTGCGGCTCGATGTAATGTCGAATATGGCTGGGAATGTGTTAAATAAAGACTTGTCTACAATTTACAGTTGGTGGTGGGACTAGTGACACTCACTGTAAGAAACCAATGCGTTACGTATATTGTCACAAAGGACTCTGACGCGATGGAAGCGACAGGAATAAAAAGTCGTCACTCACTCATGGAGCTGAGCCCTTCTTGAGAAGCCACCGATCGTGCAGCTACTCAAGAATTTCCCAGCGTTTTATGGAACCCGAAGGTTCATTACCGTGTTCACAAGAGCCCTCCACTGGTCCCTATCCTGATCCAGATCAATCCATCCCATCCAATCATTTCTCTCCAAGAACCATTTTAATATTTTCCATCCACCTATGCCTTGGTCTTCCCAGTGGTCTCTTTCCATCTGGCTTTCCCATCTCATACTCCTTGACATGATCATTCTAATTATACTTTGCGAAGAGTAAAAGTTATGTCAGTAGTAAGAAGTAATATTCGATTTAATAGCAATACATAATTCAAATATGATGAAAATAGCATTGAACGGCTGGCGATTATACATTTTTAGATGGGGCAGTAGTATTGAACTGTGTTCTAGAGAAATAGGGTATTTAAATGGACTTAAATGCCTAGTGATACGTTTCTAAGGCGATCTCCTGCTAACTTGGTAATTAATTTCAGATTCTATAAATAACAATGGTTATGTAGACAGTCCGAGTAAGGACCTGCTCTCTATCGTGGAGGTACTGTGACGATATGAAGTAGGTGAGAAATTTCAGTGGTCAGAAGTGTCACAAAACATTCTTCTCGAAGAGCGGGTCTCTTCAGGACGTACGTTATGCATATTTCGTATATTGTCAAGCTTAGGTCGAAAAGGCCCATAATGTCTTCATAATTATTTTACCTAATTGTCAAGTGTTCGCGGTTCCGTGACAAGTTCGAATAACGTAATAAGATGTTCTGGTTGTTCGATTCGATTCGTTAGCACCTTCTTATAGAGCCTCTCTTAATCACAATCAATTACAATAACTCACAATCAATCTTCAGCCGAACCCTTCTTCCTTGACTGCCGTGGGCTCTTTTCATTCTGCTTCTCGTTCTACGACTGACTGCAAACGACCTTCGTTGTCCCCTATAACCCTTTGGCACGAACCACGCACGGAAAACATCCATTGCCCAACAACGTATATTCTATATTGTTGACCTGTCATGTTCACCGATACATTTTCCAGCAATGGACACCCTATTGTTGTCACGCGCTTAAGCGGGAAGGTGTTACGGAGTCGTTGCGTAGCAAAGGGTGTGTGTCAAAATATTCTACGTGGAATATAAGTATGTATATATATTACTTTAATGAAAGAGTCTGTATGTTGTGTTTATAACACACAAAGGTGATAAGTAGTTTGAGGTAAAAACTAAGTCGTCTTTGAAAAGTCATTTGTCGTCATCTGAGACGAAAAGCTACATAAATTCACAATGAGGCCAAAGGGTAGGCCTACTTGAAATCTCACTCTGTGACCAAGGGATATATGAAATATGACGCCTAGTGTCACTCTGAAGCCAAGAGTACTCGAAGATTTGAGACCAAAGGATACGTGGACTGAAAAAGGTTAAGAAACGCAATTCTGTAAAGTGATATACCTCTGTTATGCACGTATGTGGGCTTTGTTTCAGAAGCAGGTGTCTTATCCTAGTGAGGCACAATGCAGGTGTCTCCTCTATCTGTGGTTTCTTCAGACAGGGAGTAGCTTGGTAGCAGTGTTGGAGGTTAAGAACTGTCAACAAGACGTCTCACTATACGTAACGCGGTGCTGGGTATCCTGCACATGTAACGTTTCCGAAACCTGTCATATTCACAGATATATCCGATTGCAATTGTGAAAAGAATCTCTTAGTTTTTTCACAACACTCTATTATCTGCTGGTGTTATTTGGCGTCGAATGAAACAGTGATATCTATGTATGTTCGGTTGAAATCGGAGAGGACCCTGACATCGGGATAAATGTTGAAATAACGGTTACGTGTCACGGCTGTCTATTTTCACTGTTCTGCAACGGTGTGTTTTGAATGGTAAAGGTAAAAAAAAAGTAAAGTTGTCATTGTGCTTAACTAATTAAGTATTACGCTACGAAGGCGTGTGGGGGAGTGGATGTATGGATCCACATTTTCTTGCCCTCGGCACTAGCTGGAGGTGAGTGGTCAGCTTCACCCTCGGCCGCTTTACCCCTGGGGAAGGAGCCCCGGTACCCATTGGATAGGAGGTTGGGTGAACCCCAGGGCCGGCCTTGAACGACGTGGAGTATAGAAAATTGTTGACCCTACCGGGACTCCAGTAGCCAGTCGCTATACCGAATACACCATCCCGGCTTCTTGCGTTTTGAGTGCTAATTACCAAAAATGATTTAACGTAAATGAGAGAAAGAAAGAAAGGGGGAGAATAATGACTTTGGGATGGGGAAAGGAAAGGAATACGCGAGAGAGTAGGTAAGGGGATAGAGATAAGAAACTGTGTAAACCTTCCTGTTGAATTTTGAACGACGGTTGCGCTAGTGAAGTATAAATTTTCCTTGATCTATTGCTTAGCATTCCTGCCTCGTCACAGGTGGTAGTAGTATCTTCGACTTTTTAGCAAGATTATCATGGTTTTTGTCAGTCCTCTCAAGAAATAACTGGATTTTTTGTCACGACGAGCTCGTCTGCAATGCATGATCATTGTTCTACCTCATTAACCGCTGAATACTGCTGCAACTTAACGAGCATATTTATATGCCGTAATAACGGACCAATCAGCCATGACATATATGGCGTCGAACTAATTCCGAGGTACAAGATTAGTAATTAGGCAGAAAAAAAATAAATCTATCCTTGTACCAGACCGTGGAGGCCCATAGGGTTGTGAGACGTTGAGGGTCCCACACTATCTAGAAAATCGGCTCAAAGATGGCGGTCAGGTTGTCAGCCTTACGCGCCGGCCGCGCTTTACTCCCCAGGAAAATTATTTAATTAATTCCTAGTACTCATTCCTGAGGCTGTTCATCAAGGAATCCGCGCTGTTACGAACCCCAAGGTTCTTTACTATGCCCACTGTATCGCCGGTACCTGTCGTGAAGGAATTGAATCCAGTCCGTGATCTAACCGCGTTTTTGTTAGTCTCGGTTTTAGGTCTCCCCCCCCCCTCCTTAGTGGGGAGGGACTAAGTCCACTTGGTACTGCGGCCATTTCTGGCCTGTTGTACCAACCCCAGATGATAGGTGAGGGTGATTATGGAGCAGTTGGTGGAATGAAGATTGGCAGGTGAAACCGAAGTACTCAGAGAAAGACTGCCCCAGCGTCACTTAGTTCACCACAAATCCCACTACCAGACCCGGGCTCGAACCCTGGCCGCCGCGGTGGGAAGCCAGCTACTAACCGCTTGAGCTATGACGCGGCCTTCGGTGTTGGCTTACTTCCCTTCCTTGAAATTGGGAAGAGCATGTACCCTTATCAGATCGTCATTCCCTATGAAGTTGTGTGTGAGAGAGAGAGAGATATCTGTTGTAATGATATCCTTCGATCCACAGCTAGGTATCTCAAAATTACGTCTTCCCTTGGGGTCTTCGGGTCATTATATTGCATGCATTTTTTTCATTTCCACGTGTGTGCTTCATGTCCTCCTAGCTCTTTCATCTTAATGTAATGTCCTTAACACAAATTGGCGAAGAATAGAAATTATGAGAACTATGCAATAGAAAAATATTTCCTCCCGGCGTTTCTTTTTCCTCTTTCTTATGCCCAGTTATTCTCGTCGGATGTCTGCTTTCAAGCGTTCTTAATCTCGCTATTTTGTCAGAGTGGGTATCCAAGTTCCAAACTCATAGAAAATCAGGGGCCTGTTGGTAGCAGGAACATAGTCACCTTCCCTACTCGCTCACAAAGGAAATGATTTGTTCCTACCCGTCTGTACAAAATCTTTCGATTCACTATGTTACGACTGAAGGCCAAGTTGTTCCTGTGCTTAATTAAGCATCACTCCATGATAACGCATAAGGAAGATGACATATCTTCAAGCATTCCGAGCATCGACACTAGATGGAAGTAGCTGCTGGCTCCTCGCTCCGGCCGCCATGTTCCCTTGAAAGAACACCAGGCTCCTTTTGGTTATAAGGCTGAACGCTGTGGTGAAGAGTATATTCGTCCGGTCCTTGGTCCAGCCACTATGCTGACTGAGCTATCCAGTCTTTGTGTAATATAAAATGACTGTCCAAGGCGCATAAAGTGAGCGCTGTATGAATGTCTTTGTTATATTTCATCTCAGACCTGGAGGTCTGGACTCATAATTTTCGGAGACCCAAGTTTTTGATTTTTCTCGGTTCGACTAGACTTCCATTTTAAATCGTTCTTTAAATTGAGCTAATCAGAATATGTATGTAAAAGTTCATGCTCTTATATATATATAGTAAAAAGTAAGTACAACCATCCATGTACCAGGCCATGAAGGCGCATAGGGTTGTGAGACTTTGAGGGTCCCATATTATCTAGACAGTCGGCCCAAAGATGGCGGTAAGGTTGTCAGCCTTACGCGGCGGCCGCGCTTTACTCCCCAGGAAAGTTATTTAATTAATTCCTGGTACTCATTTCTGTTAGAGGCTTAGTCGACCCCAGGGTCATAGTGCGGCTTGAAGGATTAGGTCAACTGAAAAAATCCAAAGAACTCATCGGGATTTGAACCCGCGACCTTCCGGCTTGTATCATAGTGCCTCATATATATAAAACTAAGACTTCCGATTCTGTCGTTATATAATTTTGTATGCATTTAGCGTTGGTAGTAATTACGGGTAGGACCAGGTGAAGGTTGTTCTGTCTCTCTATGTGTGTTATGGGTTAGCAACAGAAGATGACAAAGTTGACGGTAGATAAGTCGACTGGCAGTTGGTACTGAAGATGGCAGCAGTAGTTTGCACTGGGTCTACTATGCTTGAGTTGTTGACATTGCAACATATTAATATGGCTCCGTATTTAGATCACAAAATTGCTGTATTAAGGTTAGGTTGTGTGTTTTTGACGAAGTTCTTTTTTTTTATAAGAAAAAGTCTTGCACATGCGCAGAAACTTTATTTCGGTAGATTTTGTACGTGACCTGAACGAGATTTTCACTTGCAAAGTCTACATCACGTTGTGATCTGATACTTATTTTTGAAATATGTTTCGATCCGATATGCATTGAGCGAAAACACGTGAACATACGTAATTTTGAAAAATATGCTTACCGAAATGTTATGTGTCTAAAGTTTTCAATCGTGAAATAGAGCCATGAAATGTTGCAGTAACTACATTCTGACTTCGTTGCTTTCAAAATCAATTTCATCATCTCTTCGTTCGTGCGATTTCGCCATGAAATTTGAATGCTTCGGTTTAATCTTTTAGAGAATGAACGTTCCATTGGCTGTGGAAAGAAACTTTGAATTTTAGATGTAATCAGTGCTACACCGTTGTAGAAATTGGATTAAAATTGCGTGTGCAGATTAATTTAGATAGAATTTCGCCTTCCTTTAACATCACCGAGCCGGAGTGAGGCGGGATAGCGCACTCGGCCTATCGACTGGTTGCTGGCTGGACGACCGAGGGGTCCGAGTTCGAGTCCCGGTGGGGTAAAATATTTTCACTTCTCCACGTCGTCCACACCGCCTCTGGGGTCCACCCAACGTCCTATCCAATGAGTACCGGAGGCACTTTCTCTGCGGGTAAAGCGGCCGGGGCGTGCAGCTGACCACTCACTTCCAACTAGTGCCAAGGTCAAGAAAATGTGAGTCTGTACATCCGTTCCCCCATACGTCTTCATGGCGTAGTGCTTAATTATTTAAGCACAGGGACAACTTTACCTTTTTACCTGTAATATTTCCGGAACACGACTTTGTTCCTGTAGTGGGATGCTCTTTCGATCTGTCTCTTTTAAAGATGGGTCAGTTTCTCTCGTGAGCTGCAGCACTGTCACTAATTGTTGGTTCGCTTGCCGCAGAAGGTCATCCCAAGAGAATAATATAGGTTGAGGGTGTTGGAACATGGTGCTGAAGAGAATATTGAACCTCGGACTAGAGACATTTCATAATGAGCTTCCCATTTCTTGTCTGTATTTAATATTGTTACGTCGTTTAGCTCTAGGAAGACAAAGGAGTGGAAGATATAGCACACACGGGTGATATCCAAAATTTTAGGCTGATAACCTGAAGTGAAGACAACAGTTGGAAATGGAGATTGCAAGATAACATTCACCTTTTAAAGCCCAGTGATTAGTATATACCACTTGCTTTAGCATGTTAAATGTCTGCGTTCTGTCCACAGCTTATGTGTGTTTTGCATGGTTTTCACAGTAAATAGCGTTTGTTTCCCTAAACTTCTTTAAAAGGTTTTTCTTTTTGCTGGATACGTAATTTTTTATATATTAATTAGAAGAAATTAACCTTAATCTCAAAATTAATTCCGATCATACCCAGTAAAGCCACCGCTCAACGCATCTACTCTTAACAAAATCAACATCCTAACCTTTTACCTTTTCCGCTTCCCAAAGTTTAGGGACATTTCTTTATCAGAGAGCAAGCACAGCCTAGGACCCTTCAAGGCCGGAAATATATTATATCCCTCCCACCCCCCGAATTTCGTATCTCACTTTCTGTTCTCTCTACCTCTCTCTTCAACCTTAAGGTTTATGGTAGACCTACACCTTAAAGAAATAGGCCCTGAATTGTGGGCGAAGTGGAATGAACTGGCATAGGAAACGATCTGATGGCTATCCATTTTGAGCATGTATTTCGTGAAGGCATTGATTTATTGTCCTTCAGAGTAACTATCAAGTTCTGAGAATGTTTCTCGCGCACCGGAGGGAGACAGGAAACTCCACTTTACCTGCTTCTATGTAACCTTTCCATTCTTTCAAGTCAACGCTGATAACTTTTTGGACTCACTGGGAAGGAAACTTGGGTCTGAAGACCTTCGTACTCATTCTGGAGATGTGCTGGGTTGAATACTTGAGACATTGTTATTTTGATCGTTCTAGAGGCGAGAAGACACAAGTCTCTCTGTATGTAAGGACGTCACGAAGAGGAGTGTTAGGAGTGCTGTAAACCTCAGCGCATCTTAACCTCGGAACTTTACACGTAGCTTGTGGTTCCATGTGAAAACAATAGAAAGCATTTCTAGTTATTATGTTTAATTTACGAGTTATATTAGCTAGTTTAGAATGTGTACTGTCTTCTCATTTTGTTATAAAAATATGTGTTAATTGTAATTCTCTGGTTGAATGAGCAGGTTCTGTGGTGAAACGTAGGAACGGAAAAGCACTAGAATATGATCAACATCGGCGTAAGTCATATGTTTTTACGAAAGTTAGGGGAGAACATTCCTCGTATTAGGCTGTATGAATTAGCCGGTTTATTGGCTAACGCAACTGGCATGTCTAAGGCTAGCATATGCCATGTTAGAAAAGAACTTTTTTTTTTATTTTACGTCAATTTACAATCTACTTGACCACTGCAAGTAATAAGTAAATGCGATGGGTGGAGAAAATAACTGGAAATTACCTGTTTACTCCAAAGAGAACCCGAAAAGTAAAACTTTTTTTTTCTCTCGCGGCAGTTTTACCGAATTCGCCTTTCGTAAAAATGTGTGATTTTTTTTTCAGGAATGATTCCAACTCTAAGCAGATTATTAATTAAAGTGAACAGTGATGGCGAATTGCCGAATTTTTCTCCTTCAAATTTCGGCAGGCTTTTTAAATGAATGGATGTTAAGTTTGTGAAACGGAAGGACGGACCATGAGTATAATAAGCTAAATAAGGAAACTACACGGCGTTATGTTCCAGAAGATAGAACTCTATAAATTAATTTCATTCCAATTTGTGTTTTATGCAGTGTTTATTAACTTTGAATTACGTACATTCTTACACACATCACATGTTTCCCAAGGCGATTAATGCTTTTACAGTCAGTAGTAACATGACTGACGCATGTTGCTTGGTGGAGACAGGGTATATTTCGAGTTTAAATAAGCAATTCCTCTCTCTGACCGCTTTATCCCCGGGATAAGAATTTCTGCTGAACTCTGGAAAGGGGATTGCAAGCCTAGGCCTCAGAGCCGGGCGCGTATTTGTAAAGCTAAAGCTGTCCCTATAACATACCATGGAGGCCCATAGGGTCGTGATACGTTGAGGGTCTCACATTATCTAGACACTCGGCTCACAGATGGCGGTAAGGTTGTCAGCTTTACGCGCCGGCCGCCATTTACCTCCCAGGGAACTTCCTGGTAGTCATTTCTGTTAGAGGCTGAGTCTACTCCAAATTCATAATGCGGCTGGAAGGATTAGGTGAATTGAAAAAATCCACCTCATCGGGACTCGATCGACCTTCCGGCTTGTACCATAGTGTCTCAACAAACTACGTTACTGCGTGTCCCCCGGGTGCGTATTAGCTCCTTTATATAACAACTCACACTGGATCGTTTCCATACAGAAGTAATCTGCAGTACTGCTTAATCCATGATTCTTCTTAGTTTCATAACTAGGGTGAAGCTGGTCCCCTAGACGCTTTGCCCTCAGATGGACCTCATATGGCAGTCGTGGTAGATGGTGAGAGGGGCCACTGATAGAATGATAATTGTCAGGGGATAAACGCAAATGCTCGGAGATAAACCTGTGCCATTTCCGCTTTGTCCACAACATTCCACACAGTTTAATCTGGGACTGAACCCGGGTCAGCTTGGCCAGAAATCATTGACTAACTGCATGAGCTCTGACAAGGGCTGATACTTTGGCAGTTGTATCAGAAATCGTGTTGCCGTTCTTCTCCATATTCCAACTTAGCTACTATCTTGTTTATCATCATTCCGTCTATTGTCAGGACGTTTAGTTGTTAAACATTTAGAACAGTGTTTTTTGAACATGAAGGACGCGAGAATGCCTTCCATTGATCACGCATTAAAAAAACAATACTGTATGTTTAAGTATCCTTATGAAAATTCACATCTGTTTGGAGCCTAGTTAGTTACTTATTGGAGAGGGTGGGTTTCCCCATGCACTTAGACCTGTATTGGTCCATTGTGCTTCCCTCTATGATTTCTACCAGTCTCTATATCCTACCGGTACTGGTGCTTACCATCAGTCCCGCCCAGCCAGCGAGACCGGCTCTACTAGCTGAGAGGTATCTATAATGCTTCCCCCATCTACCAGAGGTATTAGAGACTGCTGTTGGGCGGGAAACGTCCGCAGTTTGGCTCAGTGACCTCCTTTGGAGATATGAAGTTCTTTTACGTGCCGTAAAGCTACGACACGGGACCCACGGCTTAAAGTCCCTCCCGGAGGACTTGTTCCCTGAATTTTTCCGCCCTTAAAATTTGAACCCGCGTACTACGAGTCATGAGGTGGGAACGTTACCTCTAGACTACGGAGGCCGCTTGTTTGGAGCCTAAGTAAATAGCTATACAATTACTTGTTCCTTGTTTGTACCAAAGGCAAACTCATGGTTCCACAATGATGTGGTGATACAGCACTCAGCCCAGTCACTTCTTGTTTCTGTCAGCGTGGCACGGACTCTATGTTTTCGGCAGTGTTAATGTCATAGCCAATAAAAGCTGAAGCATCGTGATCTAGGATTTTCTTCTCGAAATAGTCCTATCCTGAGTTTTCCACTTTGTGTCACTCGACGTACTCCTGCCGTTTATATGTGCGATATGGCCATCATCATCATCATCATCATCATCATCATCATCATCATCATCATCATCATCATCAGGACACAACACACTCATTCACCTGCCCCTCCATACCGAGTGAAACATCAAGACCGACAAATTGGAAAGTCTTTGAATTCGTTAGTTGTTGCTTTTTATTGCTAGTGGGATGGGACTAAGTCCCTTGTACTGCAGCCACTTCTGGCCTATTGTACCAACCCCAGATGATAGGTGAGGGTGTTTGTGAAGCAATTGGTGGAATGAAGATTGGCAGGGGAAACCGAAGTACTCGGAGAAAACCTGCCCCAGCGCCACTTTGTCCACCACAAATCCCACTTGACCAGACCCGGGATCGAACCCGGGTCGCCGCGATGGGAAGCCAGCGACTAACCGCTTGAGCTATGGCACGGCCAAGTCTCTTACTATTCCAATTTGAGTTGTAGCAATGCGTCTCTAATGTGTGGGGACTACATGTTTTCGTGTTTCGGAGCTATTGAGACATTTCGGCGCACATTGCAGATGCAGGTGGGTTTGAAAACACGAACCTGGAATGTGTTTCAGGTGCAGGCCATGTGTAACACCTTTGTTAACGTAAATAAACTATGCATTTCTTGTTATTTTCCGACTAAACGACGCTTTTTTCCCTCAAGATCTTTAACCGATAGGTCTTTCTAACGGAAACATATTGTGTTTCCTGATGTATGAACCGAGTTTTTAATTTCATATTATATTAACGCCATTTTGGAGAGGATAACTTGGCCTTTGACATTGTTCCATATGTTGTTGCCTAAATCTGCTAATTTCTTAATGTTTGGGTCACCTTTGTTTGAGAACCCGAGTAGGGAACACGTAAAACATCATAGGGCCATTGCGTTCACTCGAGCAGACGTATAATTGATGGTGGTATAGTGTGTGAAGGCTATAACAAATTGTCCACTGTCCAGCAAATTGGACAAGAACAAACAATTACTGTCCAGCACGTTATGTCTGCATTAATTAATTATTCAAAATTGTCTCATAACAAGGACTTCACCGGGCCTCTGAGTGTCAGCATAAAAGCAAATTGTTTCGTTATTAAAGTTATTTAATTAAGAATACGGTCTTCCGCTATGTGCCGCTGTGTAGTTTGGTAGATATGCATCGACGTTCCGGAAGTACCTAATACTCTTCTGGCCTCAAGATGAGGCGGCATGTTCTTCCAAGATATTTATAAATGACAAACAAACTGCATTGTGCCATATCTTAATACTCACCGATGTGAGAACCTCACTTCCCGCAAGATTGCTTATTGGACCTTTATGTAACTGATCAATGTCTTGTCATTTTCACTAATGGTCTACCAGTTCTACCGCTGATTATTATTATTATTATTATTATTATTAGAAGCTGATCCCTTTATTATATATTTCCCCCCCTCAAAGTGTGCGATAATTGGACTGTGAACACGTGGTGTCAGTTCCTAGTCGTACAAAACATTGATATGCTGTTTTTTGTACACATATATTTTCGTCTTAAATGCAACTTATTATCAAGTCACCCTTCTTCCTCACTACAGGTTTCGGCCGCATGCGGCCATCATCAGGTGTTGTCTATCTTGCTAAATGTGTTGCTCTGTTTTTCAAAATTACGTATCGCGTGTGAACGCGATATTTTCCAAATAAAATAATTTAACGTTTAATTAAAATTAATTATCATCTTATTGTTTTTTATTGTTTCTTCGTCCATTCGGTAAAAGATATTTGCTTGAGTGTCTCTCGTTTCGCATTTGTTCGCTTTGTGGCGTGAATGTAATCTGTAATGTGTAACTAATGTGTTGTGTTACATAAGTATTGATAGTACTTTACAGATAATACCCACGCCGAAAAGGGAATGCAGCATGAATAAGTCCAAAACGAGAAATATTTAAGCAAATATCTGTCGGAACACCATTAATATGTAGTGTTGTAATCTTGATGTGTTATATAAATTATCAGTTACCAAGTGCTATGCTTGACATGTAACTCAGTTAACAAATGTATTGTTATACAGTAGAACTCCTATTATCCGAAGTAATTAGTGACAAAAATGGCTCAGATAATCGAAAATTCTAATAATTGGTCTAAGTTCTTATACACAAAAACACTATTGTTAACACGAGTATAATGTTCTGTACTGTTATAATAATGAGGTAAATGTAAAGTTGTCCCTGTACTTAACTAATTAAACATTACGCCGTGAAGGCGTATGGGGGAGTGGATGCATAGACCCACGTTTTTCTTACTTCGGCACTGGTTGGAGGTGAGTGGTCAGCTTCACGCCCCGGCTGCTTCACCGCAGGAGAAAGAGTACCCGGTACACACTAGATAGGAGGCTAAGTGGGCCCCAGAGCCGGTCTGGACGACATGGAGAAGTGAAAATTCTTGACCCCCTCGGGACTCTAAACTCCGACCCTTTGGTCGTCCAGCCAATAGCTAGTCGCTATATCGACTGCGCTACCCCGGGTCATGATTATAACAATAAAAGGTAAAAAATTAAAGTAGATGAAATGTGAAAAAATAATAACATACTAATTACAAAGTAACATTTTCAGACACTTTATTCGAAAGAGTCCAACAGTGATGTATGTTTATCAGACTCATTCTCTGGTTGTGGTGATTCGATCAGTTGGCTGTTCTGATAATCGACGTTTACTCTACTTTATTTGTAATTCAGTATATCAGTAAAGCAACAATGCATACGTTAGGGAATCTCCCATGTTCTTCAGCTTGTCGAACTGGTGGCTTGAAGTTATTACGCGCCCGGAAGGTCCTGATATCGACCACATCGACGCAAGTTTTCTTCCATTTCATGTGTCTCTAAGCAAACTCTGAGACGGTTTCCGGGTTCCAAGTTGCTATTGCGTGCTTCTCATGCAGCCCTCCCAATTTGAATTCATTATGTACACCCACTGCTCTCTAAACCACCAAATGAAACATAAAATGAACTCCGTGGCCTGTAGTCCGCAAGCGAACTATACCGACCGAGCGACCGCCGCTTGTCGGCGTGGTTAGTGCCAACTTTAGCGGATAGAGAGTGTCACGTGGTCAGCGCAACGGATCCCCACGGCCGGTAGTTTCGGTTTTCTAGACCGGAGCCGCTGTTTCCTTGAAATAGCTCCTCAGTTATCCTCACGAGGCTGAGTCCTCGTCTTATAGAAACAAGAATTTACCGCGCTGCGGTCTGAGAAGGGTTGAGAACCAATGGTGTAGGCCACCACTGAGCTTGAACGGAATGCGTCATCTTAGAGCCGCGTGACTGTAGAATAACTTCAGCAACAGGCATTTCTATGGTGCCATGTTACGGCCTTTACTTTTGCGTTCCCCCCTACCCTCCTATGCCTTCATGGCGTAGTGCTTTTATGTAGGGGTAGCTTTACCGTCACTTTGAATTTACCATTGGTAATGAATTGTTCTCCACCCCTATTATATTACTGTTGTTGTAGCAAGTATTCCACAGGGGCACTTGACATGTCCAGTGGGATGAGCACAAAATAATTACTATATTATACTGCCATGGTACGGTACGTTACGTTATGTTACACTGAACACATCAGTTGACATTTTCAACCGCGTGCTGGGATTACAGTATCGACGCTCGTTCGCCCAGACCCGCCCTCTCTAATTGCCCATCCAATGGTCCTCGTAAATCATTGGGCCCCCAGGGACCTGCTAATGTGATAGCTTCTCTACAGGACACGACGTAATTCCAATCTCTCGGCATCACTTCCCAACCCGAAATCCAATCAGTATCTGTGATTCTTCAGTGCTCTCGGAGGCGCTACTGGAGACGTCCAACGTCTATTAATTACCTTGGAAGAAGAAAGGTTTTATGTAACTCAACGGTAAGTAGATCAGGAGTAAATCCCCCTACCCCTTTTGTGCCGACATAACCTCAATTTTTCATGACATCGCCACACTTTTCCACTTACGGTACTTTAGATACGTAAATATTTTCTGTAGTCATCCTGTGACTACTACGTCAGGGTGGTTGGCTGAAGAAGGTTAACATTTCAGCATAATAATAATANACCACCACCACCACCACCACAACGACCAATAATAATAATAATAATAATAATAATTATAATGATAACTGGGTTCGCTCATTAAATTTTTAGGACACCAGACATTTTATCAGCAATCTAGTGATTACCTGCCTACCGGTCGGCGTTACAGCCCTGGGTGAGCCTTGGTCTCCTCCACAACCAGTCTCCACTGAATGATATGCATACAAAGCAATATTTATTTCCGTTTACTACACTGCTACTACCACTACTACCACTGCTGTTACTACTACTACTACATTATAGAGCGAGGCCAGGTCTCAGGTTTTCGTGGCGTCTCTCATTCCCCCCCAGGAAAATTCCAGGAAGTTACCTGAAAGTAGGACACGAGCAGTTCCCTGGATTTTCTTTCCATTCCCCTGTTCACGAGTCATCCTGTCAGATGGTGCTGTGTAGTCTGAGCTGCCGACAGCGTCGTGAGACAAAACTTATCACAGCGTTCTGGTTGCTTGCGCCTGGAAAGAAGTAACGTCGCGTCTCTAGAAGTGCAGCCACCTTCGCGCTGTGGGAGCTATAAGCGTACGTTTTAATATCCCCATAATAGGCCTCTGTACTTCATTATATGGACGTTACTGCAGAGATTATATGACCACTTAATGGAATTATTTTATTTATTTCATAGTCATTGTTACTGCCAAAACACTAAACTGGGGGAAACCCACTGTAATGTGACACAACTACTGTGACGTACTTTTGGAAACTAACGAGTGTTTTGGTCCAGTTGGTATGTATGATTTGCTTCTCTTGTTTGATAGGTTTATTCCACCACTCATCATTCATAATAAACAGCATAGTTTATTATTGAAATAATGCTAGTTGGTTTCGGATATAATTGGCTTCTTATTTGACAAGATATGCCTCTTGTAAGTGAACTGAACTGTACTGTGAGGTACCAACGTCGCCATAAAAAAAAAGAGACACAGAAAGCAGTGTTGGATCTGGAGCCAGCGTTTCATTCATGGGAGCAGTATACTTCAGTTAGATCTCCTGGATGAATTGATGAGACGGATTTTTTGACAAGAATATCAAACAAAACTGAGAATATCATTATCAGTAACATCAGAGAAAGTAATGAAAATTACGAGTATTTTAAAAATCTGTGCAAAGGCATTATACAAACTGTCTTATACAGTTGATCGAGGAAAAGATCAACCGTTGCATAGCAGACCACTCTTGGTTTCTGAGTATAGAATAACTGTGAATGTTGAAATTTACCGGGCACAGACTGATAATGTATAGCTCATAAATATCGAATATGAATAAAATTATTCCAACCGTTCAGGTGATAACGAATCTCACATGCGTGTATATATACTATAAATGAATGTGGAAAAAAACAAAAGTAATGAAAATTTTGAGACAACCAACCCCAGTCACAATAAAGATAGACCAAAAACAACTGGAAAATGTGAAATGTTTTAAATATTTGGGTAGCTTGTTAACAGATGATGGAAGGTGTACTAGTGAAATTAAATCCAGGATTGCCATGGCAAAAGCTGCATTTAGCAAAAAGAAGAATCTTTTTACCAGCAAATTGAACTTAAATTTGAGGAAGAAACTAGTGAAATGCTACATTTGGAGCATAGCTCTGTATGGGGCTGAAACATGGACACTTAGGGCAGTAGATCAGAAACATCTGGAAAGTTTCGAAATGTGGTGTTGGAGAAGGATGGAGAAGATCAGTTGGACCGATTATGTGAGAAATGAAGAAGTGTTAATTAGAGTCAGTGAGCAGAGGAATATCCTACACGAAATAAGAAAACGGAAGGCTAATTGGATTGGTCATGTTTTACGCAGAAACTGCCTTCTAAAAGAAGTTATTGAATGAAAGATAGAAGGGCGGATAGAAGTGACAAGAAGACGAGGAAGAAGGCGTAAGAAGATTCTGGATGACCTTGAGGACAGAAGAGGATACTGCCATTTGAAGGAGAAAGCTCTAGATCGCATTAAATGGAGGAATTGATTTGGAAGAGACTGTGGACCTGTCGTCTTGACAGATTACTGATGATGATGATGATATATAAAAAATACATGCAAGCGGTCCGAGTTCCAAAACAACACATTTTCATGCACAAAGCGGCTGAAGACGTGTATATCCGTCAGAGTCTCCAGATAGATTCTTTACTCCAAGATCACAATATTTTCTAACAGATTTTCACGTATACGGGGTTGCGTGACTAATAATTGTGGGTTCTACATTTGATGATTGGATTAATTCGTCGTCTCTATTACAGTTCTAGTCGATTTTAAGAGCTCACACAATGAACTGCTCCTTGATAACGAATCCCTCACTGCTGTCTGGTCCTCGGAATGGTCTCTAGTCTCTCAAATTCTGGATCTTTGGATGCGAATCTGAATCTCTGGAATTTACGAACGCACCGCCCTTCATAACTTCGGGAGGACTGAATAGAACAGTTCATGTTTTGGCCTCCTGTGTCTGTTGTAGCGGAGACGCCTGGTGATCCTAAGATTCCCCTTATCCACGAAAATTCCTATTGAATCTTCGTTGACATTAGAATGCGTTTTAGCGAGCCGTTGCGTAGCAAACGATCATATTCGGCAAATATTCTGGCTTTCGGGCGTCACGTCACAATATACTGCATACGTCAGGAAATAAAAATGAGTGTGTAATATGAAATCGTAGGTTAGCATGCCATATTTTTAGGAGTACACACTTGTTGGATGTTGACTTAAATTTAAAGAGAAAATAGTGGTAAGTGTTGTGTCTGTGTTTTCACAGTAACTGAAATGTTTTGTTTATTTTAAAATATTGAGAGTTGGGAGACTGGAGTTGTTCAGATCAAAGTAGCATGTGTAGTTATCTCGTTTGTAACACTGGAAATGTAAATAATTTGAAGCGTACTTGTAGCCATATGTGAGGCCTGCCGCTTGCTTCAACGTTCAGTCACTCTACATTTCGCCTGGAGGGTAACGTGCCATTTATTTTGATATAAAAACTAATTTGTAAAGATTTCATGTTAAGGTTTGCACACAAACATGTAAGTATTTTGTTTCCTCTCTTTCCCTTTAGTTAACAGAGAACATGAGAGCTACCATGAAGCGTACTCCTTGCTCTTGCTGATGTATCCACGGTTACGCAAGTTGTGGGGAAGTACTGCGGTGGTGTTTCAGAAAGTGACTGTAATCCTTAGCAACAGCCTCATTTTAATCGCAATAATGAACTTTTACTTCTTAATTCGAGTGTTAGTTCTTCTTGAAAGCTTTGTCTAGTATGTATTGATATAGTGAGAATGAGAGGAGTTAGTTCTTCTTGAAAGCTTTGTCTAGTATGTATTGATATAGTGAGAATGAGAGGAGTCATATCCTGGGTGAAAACGTATATTTTGCTTATATTTGTTTCTCGTCATTGTTTACAAATATTTAAGAGTTTCTGTCGCTGACAAAACTTACCGTACCGTGTCGTACCGTATGCCTCGCAAGTGGGACGTGCAAGGTTTATACCCTCGCGGTACGAGATAGCAAAGCCTGTCTGAAGCTGATTGGTTTAGCTGAGAGTCAGATCCGCGTCGTAAGTCAATCCGTGACTTGTACAATTTTTAGCTTAGTTTCGGAACTGTAAGTGTGAATCTAACTTGGACTCTGATGGAATTAAACGTATCCAAGGAAATGAAGAAAAATGCAGTTCATTGCTTAGTTATACAGTATTTTCGTATATTAAGGTGGAATGTAGCTACCGATTAGGAAATTTATGAGTGGAGTAGGGATGGTTGAAGTGGATCGTTGCACACGTCTTCAACAGATAACGGGAAATGCAGCGAGCAAGGAGACATGGTTGGGAGAATTCTACTTTAGAAGTGATAAGAATCCAAGGAAACAGAGAGCTGAGATTCTGTGGCCATATTCAAGGAATGAAAAAGCGAAGATAGCCTAAAATATGTTGTACTTGTCGCCACAGGAAAGAATAAGGTGGCCTACATATATGCGTATATTTTCCTAAGTCGAAAACATTATGGAAGATCGAAGTTTGAAAGACGGACGGAGAGTGGACACAACAGATTACGGTGGAAGCTGAAGACGTTGACTGCACGAAGGGATAAAACTAAGAAGAAGAAGACGTGAAAAACAAAAAAGCAAACTCCGTGGCCTGTAGTCCGCAAGCGAACTATACCGACTGAGCCAACGCCGCTTGTCGGCGAAGTTAGTACCAACTTTTGCGGATAGAGGGGGTCACGTGGTCTGCGCAACGGATCCCCACAGCCGTTAATCTCAGTTTTCTAGACACGTAAGTGGAAGAAAATATAAATTGTCTTATGAATATCGTGCTTTGAAGCCTGGAGACTGCGAGAGGAGAGGGATTTGGTAAGGACATTGAAGATAATGGAACCATGAAGGGACAAAATCATGCTGGAGAAGGGGGGGGGGGTAAAGTGTGAAATGGTTGATTGCCTCGAAACGCGTCGCCTCATAATGTAACATGCAGTAGTTTCTGAACCCCCTATATTCATATGCGTTCCCTGAGCTATGACCGCTAGGTACAGAACAATTTAAATACACAGGGAGTAGTACATGTAGTGCAGATCTGCAGAAGGGGGCGGGGGTGGAGGTTATTATTGTGTATTATAGCGTAACGTTTGGGGTCACATGTCACCAGCCAACCAGGTTGCGACTGGTTAATAGATAAGTGACAGGGATCCCCGGGGATAAATGGTAGTGAAGTTATTTATTTGAGCATCGATTTTGTCATAATGGGATGGTGTGTATATTGAAGTATATGTGTTAACGCAGTACCAGATCGTTACTTTTGTTATCCTCAGGGATGACATTTTCTTCATATATAGGGATGCAAAGTGGAATGAATATGGATGTATCCCTCTGGGAAGCATAAGACAGTCCCTTGTAACGGGATAGATGTTCGTTGAAATGATTCCCTCTCCTCGTAGTGGTTTGAAGGTGCTACAGCTGTACATATATATCGCAGGTCCCTTCGGTTTCGCTTATATTTGTAGGCCGAGCTGCATATTATTCTCTTTGTTTCAAGGATTATGGTATTTTATGTCTCTATCGGCCTCATAATTCTCTTTCCCAGCGTCTTCTTCGTCTCTGACCTCCCTCTCTCCTACTTTTACGTGGCCATCTACAGACCAAGATATTTCTTTATGCAAAAGAAAGGCGATTTCCATTTTGACTAATCATAACTTCTAACATTCGAAGTAAGTGTGTGTCATGGCCGCGCCATAGCTCAAGCGGTTAGTCGCTGGCTTCCCACCGCGATCCCGGGGTCTGGTCAAGTGGGATTTGTGGTGGACAAAGTGGCGCTGGGCAGATCTTCTCCGAGTACTTCGGTTTCCCCTGCCAATCTTCATTCCACTAATTGCTCCACAATCACCCTCACCTATCATCTGGGGCTGGTACAATAGGCCAGAAGTGGCCGCAGTACAAGGGACTTATTCTGACCCCGCTAGCATTAAAAAAAGTGTGTGTCACACTGGATATTTTCAGTAAGAATAACTGACACACACTCAACTAGACCAAAAGCATAGAAACATGCATACAAAGGGGGCACATAAAATAACACACCGACATCCATACGAAGTACACAAAATAACACGCAAAACACTGACGCCGCAGGAGGAAGGCAGCCAATGGAAACCTAACGAGTGGTGCTCTCAAAACAATGTCTTTTAATGAGTGGATGACAAAAAATGAAAACATTTAAATGTTTTAACTTGCGAAATAACTTAATCTTAATTACATTGAAAATACAGTGTAGCAATTTTGACAATTTGCACAGTTGTCTGAGGATGGCAGAGTACGGCAGAAATATGTAGCAGTTTTTAATTTATAACTTCTAATTTTTATTGTTATTTTAAAATAAAGGAGTCATTTTAAATGAAGTTGCATTTAAGACGGAAGTGAATGTGCGTAAGTGATGTTTGATTTATTTGAGAGTTGAGGTTCTCGCAGCGGTAACTATGAAGAATATTAAATGCTATATTATTACGCCGTGTAAGCTGGTAAAATTTTACTGACGTTTCAGAGGAACGTACTGCCCCCACTTCATGATCGACCCTGATGGAGCAAGTATGTTTTCCCGAAACGTCGGTAAACTTCCTGATTATACGACGTCACATTCAGAAGATACACATTTCATTAAATTGTTATGTCAGAATCACTTGTCGCCCATTATAAGGACACAATCTTATTCTTCTAAATGTGCGTTAGTGATTATATTCTTGCGTCTCCTTTTTATGTTTGATATATTTCTGCTTTGTTTGTTCTATATATACAGGATGTTCCAGGAGGGAAGGCCAATATTCTGGGAGGTCATAGTGTCGGTCATTGTAAGCAAAAAGGCGTATATGTACATGTGTCCTATTCCGAACGATTTCCAAGAGACAGCTATTCCACTGTACGGTAGTTTGGATCTGACACCCAGTATTGTCCATCTTTCCCTCATGTGAATCGGTGTGAAGCGTCAATTGGCCGTTGTGACTGTGACATTGTAGGAGTGTTGTGAAAAATTCCGCACATCTTCACAAATGCCGAATATGCTGAAATGATATCCTCACAGGAGTTGTAAAGTGCATTGTTGTTGACGCTGGAAAGATACTAGGTAAACTGTACCAGCTTTGTCACTTGAACAATAAATACCGGCATTAGAAACAGTACGTAATATCTCTTTCTTGCCAACAATTTTGGAACTGTGCAGTGAAATAGCTCGAAATCGTTCAGAATAGGATATCTGTACATATACAATTTTTCTAAGAATGACAGATATTATGACCTCCAAAAATATTGACCTTTCCTCCTGGGACATCCTGGTATATCTTCTTTTCTTCACTGACTGGGCAATCAACGCCGGAGCCTCTGTTTCTGGCGTCTCTATGGCCTTCCTGTTCCGCTACGTCTTCTAGTTCTATAACTGCTGGCTCTCATCGGCCTCCTGTCTTCATCCGTTCCATCTACATAGTGTTTATATCTCTCCTCGCGGGTTTTAAATCTCTTCAACTGTAATACGACCTACAATTTCTCGCGTATATTATTGTTTCTTGTTTTGGTCTTGCAGATATATCCAGCTAAGGCTTCATAAAGTCCCATCTGTGCAGTTTCTGTTCTTCTTCTGTTCCACTCCATATCCATTCCCCATAGCCGTATTTTACGCAATTTTCTGTACACACCCCTTGACTTCGCTTTACTGAAATATCTATACTTTTCCTACTTGATATTTTATCTTTATCAGGCCTCATCTTGTTTCTTAATAAGAAAATCGACCTACTTGTTATATCGAGTTATAAGGTAGTGTTATGATTCGTGTTCTTAATATCGGACGGATATTTTATGTTTCATTCCTAGATTTTTCATATAAGAATATTTCTTTATGGGCAGTCTTTTACCGCCTCTGTGGTCTAGTGGTCAGAGTACCTGGCTACAGCTCCATAGGTCCCGGGTTCGATTCCTGGCGCTACTAGGTTTTCTGAGATATATTGGGTCTGGATTGGGGTCACTAAGCCTCTTGAGGATAATTGAGGAGTTACTTGAATGGAAAAATAGCGGCTTTGGTCGAGAAAAGCGAAACTAACGGCCGTAGAGATTCGTTGCGCTGACCACGCAACATTCTCTATCCGCTAAAGTTTGCACTAACTTCAACAAGCGGCGGTCGCTCGGTCGGTGTAGTTCACTTGCGGACTAAAGTCACGCAGTCATCTGCGTACAATTAACATGTTCTATCCTTTTAGTCAACAGCGGTTCCTTTTAATTTAAATTTCATTCCGTCCCTGTTTACCTTCTGCCTAAAATTAATGGAATTTAAATGGCCGCTGTGTCTATGTACAATGCCAGGAAGGCGTATAAGGGAGTTGAAGAACCCGGTCGTTGGATGTAAGTTGTTGATTTTGTCCCGAGAAAATGTCGTTCTCTACTCATTAGACTGAAGGCTGTCTAGAACCTGGCTCCAGTTGTGACTTCGCAGGTGAAATAATCTATGAGTCTGTCGGGAATCGAACTCCAATAAAAATCCCTTGAACTTTACTGACAGATCTAAATGTCTGTATAATATAATTTGGTTAGCTGTTTGAGTCTAATTTACTTTTATCAGTCAAAATCTGCTTCCTGTTTGTATCTGGTAATGTATACCCAGTGAGGGCAAGATTTGTAGTTGTGATAAAGTTTTGTAATCGAAGTCATAGAATGTGATTCAGTGAATAATTTTACAGGTGAAGCATTTAGGTAAATGAATACTTTGAGGTAAACAAATCTATCTAGGTCATTGTATAACTTTCAAATTAAGTTTCTTACTTCTGAAACTTTTGAGCAATGGCATGTAAATTACAATTATGCTGCGAAGTGTTGCAACTCGCATTTCGTAAAGACAAGATGGGTGTCTGCAAATTTGCAGGAGCATTATTTAGTTGGCAATCCCGTAATGTTGTCACGCCATTAATCCCTGGATTCCTATCACTTTGGTAGCAGAAGTTAGGGTTCTTACGAAGGAGAAGTGGAATATTCTTGTTCAGTCAACATTAAGAACTGACTGTGTTCACTTACTGACTTACTGGCCTTTAATCGAATCAGGTTTTCTGTATGAGGTTGCCTGCCCTGAGCTCTAATATAAGAATTGTATCGATAAAACTGTAGTAGTCTGGTGGAATATTTTATGACTCTGTCCATATTTAGGACCGCCTCTGTGGTCTACTGGTTACAGTTCCTGCCTACAGATCCAGATGTCCCGGGTTCGATTCCCGGCGCTACCATATTTTTTCTGTGAATTAGTAGGTCTGGATTGGGGTCCACTCAGCCTCATGAGGATAATTGAGGAGCTACTTGAATGGAAAAGTAGAGGCTTCGGTCTAGAAGACCAAGATTAACGGCCGTGAGGATCCGTTGCGCTGACCACGTGACACCCTCTATCCACAAAAGTTGGCATTAACTTCGCCGACAAGCGTCGGTCACTCGGTCGGTATAGTTCGCTTGCGGACTACAGGCCACGAAGTTTGTTTTGTTTGTTTATTTTGTCGATATTTAGACTATATAGAGTCGTCTGATAGGATAGATGAAGTGGAAAGGATTTGGAAGGAAGCGGCCTAGCATATGCGGTGTGCTATTCTGAGATATGCATGCAGCGACTAAAGAGAAGTAGGAACTCCCCATTCAGCATAGCCAGTGGCCCTACCGAAATCCCACGTGTCGAATGCAAGTTCTTAGCGTTACGGCTTGTTCAGTGAGGTTCTCACGGTTGTAGCAGTCTTGTAGGTTGTGACTGTGTAGTTCGTTACGCGGGTGCTAGCGCTCCCAGAGAACCTGATATCTTCGTCTTCAGGGCAGAACATAATTAATTTTTTCGGTCGAGGTAGTTTACGTTTCCTTTAACAGTAATAATAATAATAATAATAATAATTTATTATTATTAGTAGTAGTAGTTTTTTAAGTAATTTTTTTGGAAGCATATATCAAACTTTGGTAACAGATGCTGATTTGATGTGGATTGTACGTTTGAAAATAAACCTCGGTAACGCTGAGGCCTTTTCGAAAATATTTGCAAACACTTTATAGCATTTTTGTTTTTGTTCTGGAACAGTTTCATCTATGGATCAGTGTACTCGTATGTGTAGCTCTTACTTGTATTTCTAACTCCGTTGTTCAGAACGAAACAGCTGCTATCGAAATGAATACGACTTGATGATATACCTAGTTTTGTTATAGAAGATTTTTCCCCGAAATTTTTATACCCGTTCTGAAGTTTATTTTTGATTTTAGCGCACCTCAGAATACATGTCCTAACTTATGGAATAAATCAGCGGTTGTTCCTGTTTTCAAAAAGACAGAAGCTCCTATGTTGTTAATTATAGGCCCATAGCCCATTCTGCCACCCCCCCCCCTCACTTTCCGCGCCTTGTTGAGAGAAGATATAGCTGGCTACTTCAGCTGAGCCCTTCTTAAGAAGCCGCCAATTGTCCAGCTATTCAAGAACTTCCCACCATTTTGTGGAACCCGAACGTTCATTACCGTGTTCACAAGAGCCCTCCACTGGTCCCTATCCTGAACCACATCGATCCAGTCCATACCGCCCTACCCTATCTCTGAAAGAGTAATTTTTTCCCCCTTGGCACTACAGCCCCAGTGGGCCTAGGCCTGCCTCCATGAACTTCTCCGTTCACTTCGGTCTTTCTAGAACTTACATGTTCGGTAGGACTCCTTGGGCGGGTGATCAGCTGGTCGCAAGTCTCTACCTGTACACAAACACACACAAAGTAAACATCCATGCCCTGAATGGGATTCGAACCCACGATCCCGGCTTTCGAGCGAGGGAAGACAGTGCATGCCTTAGACTGCTCGACTACCGTGACCGGCGTTTTGGAAATATTCGAACCTAAAATATGAGGTCGCCGGTCACGGTAGCCTGGTGAAGTGCATTAGAGTGTAGGGAAAAATCACGAACAGAGTGAAAATCTTTAATACATCATAAATATTTTACTAACGTTTTATAATATGATATATAATATAAAAATTATATTTACCTGCGAATAATCATCAGAATAAATTTTAAATGTATTTTGCTTCACATCCAAGGCCTGTGGTAACTTAAGCAAATCATAAATACATGGAACGCAACCCGCGGTAGCAAAGAATGCTACCGAGATAATTTCAGCGCGACATACGCGTGACGTCTCCCGCTGCAATCCTGTTGGTCGATAATTACAAGGCCATGTACAAATACAAGTACTCGTATAAGAACCTCGGTAATATGCCCATAAGTTATTTAAATGTAGTGAATTACTTAAATTTGAGCTGCTGTCAGCGGTTACTATGAAAAGTTCTGTAGTCTTGGATGTGCCGCCGTGTATTCTTGTGTAAATGTACAGATATTCCTCTAATACACCGGCAAGGTAACAGACTACACGGGGTCACGTCAAAGAATGTAATATTCTTCACGATAATAATTCTTCGTTTCCATAAAGACGGAAGGTTTCTTTAGTGGCTGAGGTATTGTGAGCTTATCAAGGGCTGTCGTCTTTTCTCAGACCTTCCAACCAAACATCAAGACAATAACCATACTCTCTTATATGTACATCTTCCCTAACTAATGTCCATGCTCTCATAATTCCGAATTCTTCGCTATGTAATCAGCTAATAAATTTCTCCGGTTAATTCGCACTTAATACATTTGCCTAGTCCACCACAGTACAGCGTACTGGTGATGTATTTTGCTTTGGTTAGACATAACCTCATTGCACTTGTGTTGCACGAAACCTCTTCAGCATTTCCGACTCAAATAAACTTGAACGCGTACAAAGAAACTTCGCAGTCCTTAAGGCTCGGCCACACACAGCGCTACGTACGCTATGTTCGCTATACGAACAGAAAAATATCTCCCTTTATTGCCAATGTGACTGGCCACACAGACGTCCGTACGCTACGTACGCTATGTTCCCTAAGTTAGCTGCGTCACAGAGTGTACGTAGCGTACGTAGCGAACATAGCGTAGCGTTCTGTGTGGCCCAACCTTTACAGCAGTAGAGTTTTCAGGGTATCCATCATCGACCTCATGATAATTTAATATAACGATTTAATTTACACACACTTCATACGAGGCATAATCACTCAGGTGCTTTATTTTGATTAAATATTTATAATGACGCTAAATGTTGCCCTTCGGCTGCAGAAACAGTTGAGCATCCGTGTTCCTCTTCGGAACATACCGATATTATATTCAGTTGCTCTCCAAGTCGCTGTGCGTCTGCTGCTAATCCAGTGTGTGTGAATTGAATGATTTGTTTATCAACTTATGTGCAAACTCAAATAACCTTGACGGATATAGCAAGTTTTTTTTTTGTATGTTTGTTTTTGTTCCTTTATGTTTTCTTTTGTTTTTGTTGTTTTATTTTCGTACTGACTCTACAGTTGGCTCTGGCTGTTGAGTTCAGCACGTAAATAAATAAATAATTGAATTTAATTATTAAATCCTGAAAGTATATTGGTTTTAATCTTTCAGCACTCCATTTGAACTCGATGCCGTAATTCCTCATTAATGTTTTAAAGAACAGAATCAATTGCTCATACTGTTAATGTGCGGATACTTAACTGTGCTACACTACTCCATTTTTACTGTACTCAGTGTTTTCAAGGCCAGTCCCTTGACTAGATATCTTTGTGCCGTTAGTGTAATCTGCAAGAATGCTGACATATTCTGATACTGATGTATTCTTCTTTAACCTGCAGTTACCACTAATATATATATATATATATATATATAACTTAAATAAGTGGAAGGATCGACATATAATGTGAGAGAAAGTATTCGAATATTCCAGGAAATATTGTAATAGCATTTATGTCTAGGTAGGCGTCCTATCGAAATAGAGAACAGTGGAGCCTGGTTGTAAGGGAGGCCAAGCTCGCCCAGGGCTCTAGCGCTGAGTGGTAGGTAGGTAGGTAGGGTAGACGAGCTATCGAACGCTATAACAGTTACACAGCTGACAGATCTATCTTCATGGAGATTATCGTTGATTGGTTATTGAGCTTCGTCACCGCCTTAACATACATAAATACAAAAGCAGTAAAACAGAAAAGGAAGGAACCAGAAGACAAAAAAATAAATAAATTGTTGTATACTAAACAAAAAACAAACTCCGTGGTTTTAGTCCTGAAGCGAACTATACCGACCGAGTGACCGCCGCTTGTCAGCGAAGTTAGTGCCAACTTTAGATTTTTGTATACTACAACAAAGGAAACAAAGTTCAGGCTAAGAAATCGCTCTGTGTTACCACAAAAATTAATTTTTTATGTAATTGACTGGTATAAAGTGAGAGAGAAATGCGGTGATTATTTCGCCTGAATCCTGGCTTTGGCCCCGCGTGAAGTTGTATTAATGTTCAGTCCTGCGGGTTGCGTTGTGCTCCTTCCTTCTGCCCCTCCCGCATTTATCCCCGTACCTTGTGACGCCGTCTCCAACCAGTAGTACCATGTCGTCATGATCTAAGCCATTTAGTTACCCGGACAACCAAAATAACTGAACTTCGATTACCTGGCATCGTTTTTATTCATCTGCCGCCGCGTCCTGACCACGGTTGCTGCGTCGCTACCACTGAGCAAGTCACGTGTGAAAGCGTCGGCGCGCGTCCCTCCGCGTCTTCCCCCCCGTTCCCTCCTCGTCGCTGGCTAACCCCCGGCCTGGTGCTCCTGGCCGCCGCTTGCTGCTGAATGTGTGTTCCCCGCACCGCCGTCCCCGAAAATCTTCCCCCGCGCGCTTTGCCCCATCGCCGTGGACCTGAACACTCGCTCCGACGTTTCTCTCCGCCCGCTAAACCCGGGGCTTTTAGTGCGAGATTGGGAAGCAAAGTCAGCCAGCTCTGTCTCCAGCCAACCTACAACTACATCGAAAACACAGCAAACCGTAAGTTATTTAATTTCGATTATAATCGATTTTTACCCATTAGCGGCATAAATCGTGTATCGATTCGGTGTACGATAACGGATGTGCATGCATATATTTGTGTATGTGTGATGTGTAGAATGTAATAATGGAAATGAAGGTGCTGCAAAGTGAACAAAAGAAAAAAGTAGAGCAGGATGAAGAATCTGTCTCGACCTTCGTCGATACGTATCGAACCTTCATTCTCGCAGAGGAAGCACTAAGAAAATCGACTGTGGTGCAGAGTACTTCTGTCGTGGGGTGGCGGCTAGGGAGGGGATAAACCGGAAGTGTGATCTGTAGCTGGAGCTGTTCTTGCACCCAGAGAGATCTTGTTCTAGCCTCGTAACCAGGGGCTCAAATTATAAAATTCAATTGCCGTTGTTTCTCTTCAAGGATGAAGTAGTGCACAGTGCTAGTTTCACAAAATTTTCATTTTCTTCTTTTGAAATATTGTATGAGTTGTTTGCGTACATAGCACACATCAGATTCTTATGCTACAAGAGTTAGGCCCACCCATGTTTCAAATCATGAAATGTCGAATGCTGTTGTAATTCCAATTTGTCCTAAATACAAATAGGTACTAGACTGATTTAATATAAAATTTGTATATCAGATAATATTTCGTTTTCTTTCTTGCCTAAATTAATTTCATTACCACGGTCTTTTTTTCGGACTTCAGAATGATTTTTTTTTCTAAAATAATACATATGCACCGATCTGTTTATATTATGAGGCTGTGTTTTTATGTTTTATTCTCTTAGTTTTCTGTCTCACTGCGTTACTAATTAGGAAATATTTTCAAACAAATTTTCTTAGTTGAGATTTATACTTATCTGCTAATTATTTTTAAAATAATGAATGAGGTAATACCTTTAGCGAACAAAATATATTACTATAGACACACAAATTTATAGCTTAATTAACAGTAAATAGACATATAATTCAGTTCATGTATGATTTTGTTTAATTTTTGGGGGTTCTGTGAACAAATGAGAAAGCCTCAAAACTTTATTTTGTTACGTAGATCCCCGTGCTGACTGAGTCTCTGAGATACATGTTCATAACTGTACCGTGCAGTAGACATTTTGATATTTCAGGGATTGTTCAGTAACATGTTCCTCTCTAAATCGTATGCTTGAAAGCACATGCATATCAAATTAATTCAAAATTTACTGCCAGTTACAATGTTATTCTATCTCTACAGCAGATAGCGGTAACAATGTATGTCACCTGCTTTGATGTTTAATAACTTTACGTTTTGCCCACAAGAGCGTATTCATTACTTTAGTTCTTGTCGCCGCATTCGCATTTTCCATTTTCACGGTGGTCATTTGCCGATTGATGTTTGAACTGTACATCTGGCGTCTTCTTTGAGGTAGGAATCCAACTTTTAAACACTATTGAGACCCTTTAGAAACGCCCAGGGTGTTTATGATGTCAGTTATATACATTATGGGCATTAATTCATAGAGCGTGTGAGAACAATTAACGAAATAGCTAAAACGTATATGATTAATTTGGATCGATTGAAGTGGATCCGTGAATTATTAAAGCCTCACAGTGTTCCATAATGATAAGAACAAAATAGTAGTATACCAATATCTAAATTTATTGCCTATCCCTTTAAATTTCAATGGCTCTCATACGTACCACATGTTTTAATATTAAAAACTCTGCATTTATTCAAAATGTATTTATGTGTTTCATATGATTCTCAAAGTAACATTAATCGATTTGTCTTTGTAATGGAGACCCTGTATGTTTTCTGGCGGCATTTTGAAATATTATTTAGATTAATTTTATGCTGCAAAATATTATATGCAGATGTAACATCGGTAGCCTGTTACGTCGCTTTAGGCCTGTGTATTTGTTAAATCGCGTGTACGTCTGATGAATGTGGACGGTGCGGTTCTTTCTGCTTGCGTGTTTGTTTTGTTTTGTTTTCTTTCTAAAAGCAAAAGAAAAAACTAGCAGTGACCTCTGATATGGATATTAACCTAATGTGAAGTTCGAAACTGCTTTTATGCACTTACATTAGGGAATTTACTTCTTCTACCGAGTCCTGATTAATGCGAATTTCCAGCGAGTTATCAGCTACATTCTGTTTCTTATGCATGTCATTTCGCGCTAACCGACCTGGGTCACTAGTTCGTTGTATGGAGAGGACATGGCGGCTTCCGAGTAGTGACGTCTCAGGGATGCACAAACGTTTCTGAATGCCGACGCAACAAGAAAAGATATCCGTTTTATCAGTCTGCAGACTAACTGCATTATCTAATTGGACTCCAGCAGAGTCTGTCTGGAGGAGTTAATAGACGATTGACTATTCGAGAACTGTCTAGCCTTTTGCGGAAGGTTTGTAGCGTTGTGAAGAAAGAGGTCGCCACAAATGCATATTCCGAGTTGAGTGAATATACTGCACCTGCTACATGCAGACACTACATGGTCACCCGCAACCTCACGCAGCACCGTTTTGTTGTGTGTGTGTATGTGTATGTAAAGTAAGTAAGTAAGTAAATAAGTAAAGATATCACTGTAACAGGCCGTGGAGGCCCATAGGGTTGTGAGATGTTGAGGTTTCTAGACAGTCGGCTCAAAGATGGCGGTAAGGTTGTCAGCCTTACGCGCCTGCGGCACTTTACCCCATGAATATTCCTGGTACTCATTTCTGTTAGCTGAGTCGACCCCAGGGCCATAGTGCGGCTGGAAGGATTAGGTCAATTAAAAAAATCCACCTCATCGGGATTCGATCCCGCGACCTTTCGGCTTGTAACATAGTGCCTCGATCAACTACGCGACCGCGTGCCTTTGTATGTGTGTATATATATATATATATAAACGTACGTAGAAATGAGTCACAACTTTATGAGCCTGTAATTGTTGAACTGTAGCTCTAGATAGCCATGCAGTACAGATCGGAACATTTAAGGATTTTGTAATTTCAACAAATTTTTATTGAACTAGTTACTAAGAAGAAAATCAACACTATCAACAGAAAACAAACTCCTCCTATACAAAGCAGTACTCAAACCCATATGGACCTATGGAATTCAGCTTGGGGAAAGGGGGACAGCATCCAATTCTAACATTGAAATTCTTCAGCGCTTTCAATCCAAGACTCTCCGATCCATCATGAATGCACCTTGGTACATGAACAGCCACAGGATCCATGAAGATCTACAAATTAACACAGTGCTCAGAGAATAAAGAAGTGGAACACCAAATACATAAGAAAATTAGAAAACCACACTAATGCACTAGCAGTGAACCCACTAGACAATAGCGAAACTACATATAGACTGAAAAAGTACACCGTCCTAACTCTACAAGACAGGCCTGAGTAAAACCCCAATACAAGAATTAAAATAATACCTAATTGAACAAATATGTATATGTAAGATTTGAGGCTTTCACGGCGGACTTATACACGGTGCCAAATCCCAGAAGACTGCTTTCTTCAAATATGTATATGATTTACGCCACTGGGTATAACTGATACACGAGCCAGTACTTACTGAACACACACACATGCATATATATATATATATATGTATAATATATGCGTGAAAATAACAATTTTTTAATTTAACATTTTAACAAGGACGTAAATGGTAGCATTTTTTTCCTTGTCACTACAGCCCCAGTGGGACTAGGCCTACCTCCATGAACTTCTCCGTTCACTTCGGTTTTTCTAGGTCTTAGATATACGGTAGGACTCCTTGGGCGGGTGATCAGCTCGTCGCAAGGCCTCTACCTGTACACAAACACAGAAAAACGCAACCACACAAACTAAACATCCATGCCTTGTGTAGGATTCGAACCAACGATCCCGGTTCCAAGCGAGCGAAGACAGTACATGCCTTAGACCGCTCGGCTACTATGACCGGCAAGTAGTGGCATTACGCCCCAATATATCGAACCGACAACACTGTTAAACATTGGCCAGTGTAGGAGGTGGACAGCGTAACCCGCAGTGAATGTATATATCTGATGATGGCCGAAAGGCCGAACATGTAGCAGGTACGAGCATTTGTTTCCGTCAGGACAATCTCTGAACAGACACACTATACGTTATGTCTGTTCAGAGGTTGTCCTGACGGAAACAAATGCTCATACAATTAGAAATACAACCCAGCGTGATACTGTGAAACAGTATTTGCAATGTTTAAAGGAATGTAGGCGCCGTAATTCAGTTTACGGTCGTCTGGAATGTGGCGCTGCATGTGTTGTGGGAATCTGCTGCATCTCTCATCAGAGCAGAATGAGTACACACCGCCGTTCCCTAATAATGGCAGTTTCTCTAGCTGCCTTATTCTAAGACCTTACGTCACAATACGTTATAGCAGGTGTCACATGTAGAACTGGGATCTGAAGGACTAATATTAATATTTTAGACGCTTATTTTTATGTAAGAACTTCGTATGTTAGTGGGGCACGCGGTAGCGTAGTTGGTTGAGGCACAATGCTACAAGCCGGAAGGTCGCGGATTTTTTTTTTTTCAATTTACATAATCCTTCCATCCTAATTTTGGCCCTGGGATCGACTCAGCCCCTAACAGAAATGAGTACCAATAATCTTCCCGTGTGGTAAAGGGCGGCGGCGCGTAAGGCTGACAATCTTACCGCTATCTGTGAGCCGATTGTGTAGAGAAAACGTGGGAGCCTCGACGTCACAACTCTATGGGCCTTCACGGCCTGTTACAGGGACAGCTTTACCTTTTTACCTTACTCCTTATGTTAGTTGATCTGCATGTCTTTGTTTATGACGTTAGAAGCTTTGGACAGTAGGACATATTTCTTTCACTGATGTTCTTGAACTTCAAATAATCCTAGATCAAACGAAAGATTGTTATTAAGGGATGTGTCTGTTTTATAACATTCAATTGTCAATTATTTGTTATATATTTTTCACTTTATCAATCTCTATGTAGCCTTCATGCAAGTAAATATACAGTTTTTACGAAATTCTTTGGTTTATCCATGTTCTAACAAGAAGGCTAGGCGAAGGAATCGAGTTATTCGGCATACATTCTGGGGGGAAGGGGGGGGGGTAGAATTGTGAAATAGGTCACGTATAGTTCAACTAAATATACAGAATGTTCGTGATTGTATCTTCTTGGAAAGGGCGTAGAATTGTAAAGTCTATAAGCACGAACAACCAATTTTTCATATCTCATCTGAGCATGTCATGAATATCAGTCCTACTTCGGAAGTAAGCATATGCCTCGTCTGTTGACTTAATATTTACTTACGATCCACAGGCCTGTGTATAAGTTGTGAAATAAACCCAGTAACATTTTCTTTGGAGGTTTCTTCACTTCCTATACATAACCATAAATCTTATATGCTTCTAGAATGTCATGGCCACTTCAACGGCATTCCAGTTTCAACAGCCATAATTATGTTTCAGTGCTATGAAGTTGATGGTGTGCCATTAAATAAACCATGAATCAGTTCCTCAATTCAGGTCTTAACACTGCGAATTCTGTAAGCATAATTGAAGTGCTGCGTGGGATCAGTTATGCGCATGCGTCTCGAACGTAGAAAATGCAAATGCTAGCCAGCGATTCAGGATCGATGAAACTGGATGTATAGAAATGTACTTCTCGTCTCAGAAGGTCAGTTCACCTTACCGGTAGTTCCTTGAGAGCTACACGTGGCAGCACAAAATACAGGGTGTTCATAAAATCCATATCTGTTTTGTTCCTTTGAAAAATAAAAGTTTCATTTGTCAGTAGGTTAAGGTTCGTCATATTTTCGTTTAAATCTTATTATACTTTATCCGTGAATTCGAAGTGATTGCATCACGCATTCCTGTATGTTCGTTATCAGTTGCGTCCTGCAATAAAATAATAGAATTATTTCAGTAAATTGCATGAGGGATCTTTGAACACCATGTATTTTTCAGTAGTGTCTTGCATTATATAGTGTCATATATTACCATAATGTTGCGCCCATATGTATTAATGATCCCATGCGCATAAACTATATTATTTTTCATGCGTCCTTAAAATTTGATTTATAAGTATACAATATTTTTATTGTGCATGCAGTTGGTATCATGCTTTAACAAATTAACAGCATTTTAAGGGGAAGTAATAAACGATGATCCTAGTAAACAGTAAAATATAGAAGCTGGAGTTGTTTATTATGAAAAGTGCAGTATGAACAAATTAAAAACGATGAAAAAAGAAAGTACGAAAATACCTGGGGCAGAACAATTTGACAAAGAAACAGCAAAGTAGGTGGATGAGTAACAAACAGGATGAACAAAATATGACTGATATTTGACTACTGTAAAATGTGTAAATATTCAAAATGACACAGGCTGAGGACACTGCGCTTGTATTAGTACTCTCCCTTGCGTTTATGTTCGCTGAAGTCCACTGAACCTGAAAAATAGTGCCATAACCTCAAAATACATATAATACCACGAAGTTCGTGAGAGAATTTCCCTTTATCGCTTTCAATACTTGAACTGGCTACTATGAATTATAAATAAATCTATCTGTACAATAAAATCGCGATAGCAGCGTATGAGATTATGTATCCATGCGCTGGTTGCAGCTGCTACTAATTTTGCCGGTGGCGAATCTATTAATCATAGTCTCTCTGTTGTCAGCTGTCGTCATTTTCATGATATACACGTTTAAAAGAGCTTCTTGAAACAAGTATTTGGTTTTGATACTGGATATTATAATTGTATTACGAGCAGGGCACGTTGACCATTGTTTTTATTGCTAGTGGGGTGAGACTAAGTCCCTTGTACTGCGGCCACTTCTGGCTTATTGTACCAGCCCCAGATGATAGGTGAGGGTGATTGTGGAGCAATTGGTGGAATGAAGACTGACAGGGGAAACTTAAGTACTCGGAGAAAACCTGCCCCAGCGCCACTTCGTCCATCACAAATCTCACTTAACCAGACCCGGGATCGAACCCGGGCCGCCGCGGTGGAAAGCCAGCGACTAACCGCTTGAGTCATGGCGCGGCCCTACGTTAACCTTTACTAAATACAGAATTTAGCTATAATTTCTGTTATCAGTATACGCAGTCCCACCCCCAAATGTTTCCAGATATAACAGGAGCGTATGGATTCATTGCCATGTTCGCAATGTTTCACCTAATGAACCCGTTGGCACGTGCCCGATCCATGTATATGCTACACTTCACATTCCTAATTGAACTGGTTCATAGTTCTTGCAGTAGGAGCATCAAATTATAACATTCTTTCAGTTCTTCTTCTTTGCCTTTATTTCCCTTTCTTCTTTACTAATATCTCTGTTCTTTCCTTTACATCTCTTCATTTCCTCGTTTCTCACTTTTTGACCTTTTTTTTTTCATTACGTCCTACCTTACAAGCTGATTGAAACGAGAACAATTCAAACCCGTGTTCTGGAGATGTCTTCTTCGAGTCTCGGTCACAAAATGGTCGTCCTGTTTGAGATTTTTACGGGTTGCCTCTGTCCTATCGGTGGCAGCGCTGGACGCTGCTTAGCAACTTTCAGTATCCGATTTCTATCCGGAACTTTCTTTCCTTTTCACATAATCTCACCTCATATATTCGAAAATATTTTGAAATTGACACAGAATCGGCAAATAACATGAAAGGGAACAATTCTTGTTCCCACAGAACAGGTTTATGTAGCCGTAACGCTTTAAATTTGAATGTGAGAGGTGATATATTCGAATCTTTGCTGGGACACCAACTACCTTGGCATATCTTTCGTGATTTTCGTCAGTCCGCCAAGTGCATACCAGCATACTACCACAAACGCTTCCTTCATAATCCTTTCCAATTCATCAATCATCCTGCAGTTCGCTGTTATATCTACTGCATCGTAAAACAAAATGCACTCTCCACTGGCCCTGTGGAGCCCTATAGTGCTCAAACCCCAAATTGCTTATATTCAAAGTTTATGATACCCGGGTGCATATAATAATCAAAAAGGGATGTGGGTTAGTGTGGGAAGCAAACAAGGCGGCTGATCTTTTCTTCCCCCTGTTAAGGGGGGTTGGATTGTTCACGCGTTGCTTCTGTTCTTTACTCCTCCCCCTTCCAACCCTCTGTTCTAAAGTTTGGTAATTAACGGCCTGTACATAATTTGTTTTGGTTTCATTAGTGGCCAACCCGTGCCTTCACCCTTCTGTTCCATGAACCTAACAGCCTCTCATGCGGCCACCTTCAACTATTCTCATGTTCAGTTGATGTACAGACACCTTCTCCGGCTACATAAAGTTGAGTGACACTTGGCAAAGTTTTGCAGCCGAATAACAACGTATTGTGTTACATGCTGTGGGAATCTTCGCCATTTTTTTGCATTCTTTGTAGGTCCCACTTCGCAGTTTAGTCCATAAAGGATTCTGGACCACGAATCACACAAATGTAAAGAAACAAAATTACTTATTTTGTCTCGACCCTTTGTGTACATACGTGAGGGATCTTTGGTTTCGTAATTTTACTCTCAGGTTGCTTGAAGTATATGTTCAAAGATTATATTTAGTTAACCATAAGATTTAGAGTTAACTAGAAGAGAATTAAAGCTCCTTTTCTTACTATCATTTTTAGATAAAACAAACAGGAACGTACCTGCACGATTGAAATACGTTCACATTTAGTACACAAAAATATAAATATTGTCCTTTATTGTCTGTCAAGTGTTATGCTGAATTTCAGTGGACGCTATAGTTAAATCAGATTACACTAGCTAATAAATTTGAAGTTTGATTAATGGAGGTGAACGGAAACTGTCCTAGCCGAGAGGGGAAAAGGCGGATTTTTCCATTTCCTAAGTACCATGTCGATCGCCTCTGTGGTCTAGTGGTCAGAGTTCCTGGCTACAAATCCAGAGGTCCGGGTTTGATTCCCGGAGCTACCAGATTTTCTGAGAAGTCCTCTCAGTCTCATGAGGATAATTGAGGAGCTCTTTCAATGAAATAGCGGCTCCGGTCTAGAAAACCGAGGTTAACGGCTGTGGGTGTCCGTTGCGCTGACCACGTAGCACCCTTTATCCGCAAAAGTTGGCACTAACTTCGTCGACAAGCGGCGGTCACTCGATCGATATAGTTCGCTTGAGGACTACAGGCCACGGAGTTTGTTTTGTTTTAAGAACCGTGTCCTGCAGTAGCATAGCTTAAGATTGCAGGATCCCCTTGGAAGGAGTTGCAGAGAGGTCTGAACATGGTGAAAAAGAGAACAATCTCTTGTCATGCTGGAGTTAGAACCCCAATCGTCGAGCTCATAGCTAGCATTTTCCTGACTGAGCTGCTCCATCTTGTGAAATAATGCACTTTTTTGTGAGAGATTGCTGTAGACATGAACGTCTCACAGCATAGAGAACAGCCTCGTCCTTTTGTGTACTTTTTTAATTAGAGTAAGTGATACAGGACTAGAAAACGCTACCGTATAAAATAGTTTAGTGTCGTTCTGAGACTAGCAGTGTCTCCACCAGCCAGGTATTCCCCGAAGACTGGCATGAATGACTGATTAAATAACAAAGGAATCTCGAGCAGTGTACAGCGCAGATCTGTACGAGTACAAGCAAGTCGAATTAAACAAGCGCCACAGAAGAAACATTCAAGGCGTCCAGTGTTAAACGATTCTGTAATGCAGGACATTTCTTGTAAAGCCGATAATTGCTCACTCAGTCCAAGTGACCATGACTTATGGTCAGTCTGACTGACTGGAACTTCTTGAGTAGCTGTCCTGTCTCTGGCAGTCACTTAGTCCATGTTGACGTGGGTGGGGCTAATGGCCATATTTTAAGTCTCAGATTTGGTCATTATAGCAGTGATAATCATGGCATGTCTTCTTCGACGAGAGGACATTCTCTTCCTTTAGATCAGGCGGCCAAAGAATTGCCTGCTTCTGTGGAACTCAGTGATTAATTACTGTGCTCGCATAAACCTGCAATTGGACTTTACCTCGAGCAGTAGGATCTAGTCCACACCTTCATACATAATCTCTATACTAGCTATTCTAATGTTATTTTTCCATACGTCAAGGCCTCTTAAGTGGTCTCTTCCCTTGGAACTTTGTAATCCTGCTTACATTTATCATCCGACCATATTACCTCTCCCCACATTGGTTTAGTCACATGTATCTAGTAGCCTGTTTTAGAAATTTGAGGTGGTAAAGGTAGCGAAAACCAGTCACGGTAGCCGAGCGGTCTAAGGCGTGAACTGTCTTCGCTCGGAAGCCGGGATCGTGAGTTCGAATCCCACTAAGGGCATGGATGTTTGTGTGCGTTTTTCTGTGTTTGTGTACAGGTAGAGGCCTTGCGACGAGCTGATCACCCGCCCAAGGAGTCCTACCAAATGGCTAAGAGCTAGAGAAACCGAAGTGAACGGAGAAGTAAATGTGTGCGTGCATGCGTGTGTAGAAGAGTTCTGTATTCTGGGATATAACGACGAATAGTCTGTTGAAAATCAACCGACGTTTCGGAGGAACGTGTCGCCTCTACCTTCAAGGTTGAAGAGTACGCAAAGCGAGAAACCTTCATGTAGCACGCAACAAGGTTTTCTTTATGCTGGCTTCTTGTTGATTTACACTTCCACCCTGAAGATGGAGATGACATGTTTTCCGAAACGGTTCTTGACTTTCAACGAACTACACGGCGTTATACCACAGGAGACATAACTCCTAACCAACGACTTGAGGATCTCACATCGCACTTAATAGGAGCCAGGAGAGCTCAACCGGTATGGGGGGGGGGTTACGGGCTGGACGGCCGGGGGTTCGATTCCCGACAGGGTTAAGGTTTTTTTCTCTATTTCACTCGTCCAGACCGGCTCTGGCTCACCCAACCTCCTATCCAATGGGTTCCCGGGGGTAATCAGCTCTATCTTGTGTGGCGTTCAAGACTGGAGGAGCTATACCTCCACTCTCCCATATATCTCCATGGCGTAGTACGTAATTAATTAAGCACAGAACAACTTAATCTTTTATACACACTTAACTTAGGTGGATAAACTTGTTAACGGCGGTCACTTGAAACAATATTGGAGGATACTAGTGAGATACATTTTAGGTAAATTGGGTTTGGGGGTGTAAATTGAGATGAATTGGTTCAGAATTCTAATTAATGACGAAATTTGGTGTTACTTGTCATTTATTTATGTTGTACTACTAGATGTTATGCTATAAAATTGTAAATTACGAGGACTTGAAGTATACTATAGTGCATGACAACGGCAGCCTCGTAAACATCCTATATTATGTCGTCATTGAGCGATGTCCAAGTGTAATTTCATAATGCTCATTACTCATATAGTTACTGAATATTTATTGGATCTATAAATAGTTTTCAGATTTGTGACTACATTAAGAAACTTTGCACCGCGTACTGCCATTTTCCCCAATGTTCTTATGGCGTTTCTTAACGAACAATATTTATTTTAAAGTTTTAAAAGTTTACATGTTCTTTCCACTCTTAAAATTTTAATGGTAATTCCCGAAGTATACGCATTATTTTTGAATACCCTCTAACTCGTTTAGAACTTTGTGTTCTCGACTTCGTGCTTGGACTTTTATTGGTAGAATTTTAGCCCTTTTGCCATTCAGAGCTGTACTCCATAGGCTGCTGTAGAGTCTGTAGTGTCCATCCTGGACCAGCATGAAGCTCGTTTCTCTTATTCATAAGAATAAAGGAACCCCACAGGGGCCAATACTTTGGAGTACTGCAACCTCTCGCATGTTTACCAAAGCGAATAAATGCGTTACCAGTACATTACAAAGCAGTTCCCTTCTTTTGCGAATTGGAAACGAGCTCTTCTGTTATTCGGATACAATTTATTTTTCTTTTTTTTNTTTTGTTTTTTTGGGGGGGGGGGGTTGTACACTCGCAGCATGCGTGACGTAAATATGAAGAAAACCAGACGATGTACGCCAGTGGGACGTCATATTTTTCATGTGCGTTATTTGTATGATTCTGCATTTCTTCTGTTGTTGAAGGTACAATAAGAAGTATGAAACTGCATGGAAAAGTTAAACACATTTCACCCTATTTCTTCAATTGTTAATCACATCGAAATATTTTAAGATAAATGCTTGTATGCCAACAATGTATTTACCGAGTCATTGCCCAGGAATTGGTCTATACATCACAATATCAAGTTCAATATCTAAATATAGATGCAGCTGTCTTTCCAGAGCTGTTCGAGTTATTATGTTGCGATTTTTTTAAAGAATTTTTAAGAATCTCGCTTTCAGATTTCAATCTGCTTTATGTTAATCGCCAAGTAACCTAGCAAGTAACCAACTCCCGCTGATAGTGGATCACCTTCAGTTAAAAGAAGTAGGATCTATCATTTAATTTCATGTATGCTCTTATATACAGACCTCGTATCCGGTGAGTAGGAGAGAATGAAGATGGAGAAGAAGGTAAATTAGATTGGACAGAGAAAAAAATGAATAAAAAGGGTTATATAAAGGAAGATAAGGGTAAGGGATGGGGAGGTAACTTTATGAAATAGAATACCAAATTATACACAAGAGAACTACTGCATACTGAAAATACGGTGGAAGAAGTGCAGAAATATCAACTGAATTGGAAACAACACATAAATAGAATATAAAACAGTAGATTTCTAAAACTGACATAGTTATATAAGCCAAGATGACAGGCATACAATACATGGCAAGACCCAGAATTGAATCAGTTTTAAAAATATCTGAACGTCGCAAGTTTCTTTTAGCGCCCTGTCCTTGAGCTGAAAGAAGAAAATGAGAGCACAGAGGAGAGGGAAACAAGAAGAAAGAGTAGGATCTGATGAATGAGAAAGAAGAGAAAATATGGGGGGGGGGGGCAGGATGAGGATGAAACAAAGAAAAAGAAAATGATGTGTTTTTGTGTGTTGCACGTTCTCACATTCCGTCATGTTTAAACATATCCTCGAACCCAATAATATCGGTTAGATGTGTTTAAAATTCAATGCAAATGTAATTCCAGTTCGCTGAACATGTTCACACTGGATCTGTTTAACACGTTCGCAATCAGTTTAAAGGATGGTTAATTTATTCTTTCCCTGTGAAGTTACAGTGCGCTGTTGTTTAGGATCTTTCTGCAGTATAAACATTAGTAATCATTTATATGCGTAAAATGATCCTATTCGCTTGTAGATCAGAATGACCCACAGCATAATTACAGGCTCGTGGAATGCGCCTGCGCAGATACTTGTGCCCAGTTGCGTTGTTAGTTGCATTGTTTGCCGCGCACGGCGTTCCACTGCTGTAGTCCAGAGCCCCACTTTTATGCTGGTGTAAAGCTCTGTATTTTAGTGCGTTATGTGCACGAAATGAATTAAATTGATGCATGACGACGTAATATCCGTTCTTGTATCCGCGGGTTATGTCTGCTAAATCAGTCTAAGGATTGTAACGAAATTTGTTAGCTACTAGGCTATGCGCTTGGAGCCCGAGGAATTAGAGTTTGATTCTCAGAAGGGGCTAAAAATTTTCTCTTCTCCACAACGTTAAAAGTGGCTCTGTGGTCCATCCAGCCTCCTGCCAAATTGGTACCGGGATATTGCCCTGGGATAAAGTGGCCGGGGCGGGAAACTGACTATTCGCCTCCACCTAATGCTGAGGCTAGGAATACATGGAACTATTCTCCATCTCATATGTCTTCATGGCGTGTTGCTTAACGAAAGGAAGTGACTATTTTACTTTTAAGATTGGTGATCTATAAGAAATGACAGAAGGCTGGAAAAAAATGTATAATGAGGAGCTTCATAACTTGTACTTTTCTTCAAGTATAGTTAGAATGATCAAGTCAAGGAGGATGAGATGGGCAGGGCATGTAGCACGAATGGGGGAGAAGAGGAATGCATATAGGATATTGTGGGAAATCCACAAGGAAAGAGACCGCTGGGAAGACCAAGGCGTAGGTGGGTGAGCAATATTAAAATGGATCTTAGAGACAGGATGGGATGGTATGGATTGAATTGATCTTGCTCAGGATAGGGACCAGTGGAGGGCTCTTGTGAACACCGTAGTGAACCTTCTCATGAAGGGCTCAGCTCCACGAGTGAGTGAATGAGTGATCTACGAGTATAAGAAACGCTTTCAAACGCATTTCAGTTTACTTCGTAACTATCCACTGTATTCATTACGTTATATGAAAACTAAACCCTGTCACTAATAAATACCTGAAACCCGACCGATGTATAAGTCGGACTTATTGCATTTATAATGACCTCTCGTTAGAACTACTTCACTTTTAATTTTTAATTATGTCCGGTCGATCTGTGGTGTTCAGTTAAAAAGCACAAAGTAAAATTTTGTATGTCTCTTTTCTGGGTACGATTGTGATTAATTATGTACTGTTACTCTTAACTCCTTGTTTAAAAACATTCATATGGAGGTGGCCTCCACATCTTTTTTGAGTGTTTCGTATCTCCGCGTCCCGATGTTTATATTTCATTGTCTACTTTGATATTTTCAGTGTCTTCATTTTGTATGTCTTATTCTTCCTTGCAATGTTTAGGTCCTTTATGTCTCTTCCGATATTACACAGCTTGAAGAAAGCAGTCTTCTGGGATTTGGCACCGTGTATATGTGGTGTTAACCGACGTTTCGGAGGAACGTATCGCCCCCATCTTCAGGGTTGAAGAAGTATAAGTAAATCTGCAAGCGACAACACCGTGAGACACGTTCCTCCGAAACGTCGGTTAACACCACATATACACGGTGCCAAATCCCAGAAGACTGCTTTCTTCATAGTCACCGCCGTGAAAGCCTCAAATCTTACATTACACAGCTTGTTCAGACCGTCTTATTCTTGGTCTTTCTGAGTTCCCATCTGAACTGTTTTTGTCACTCTGGAGTCTGGCATCTAGTGAATAGGAGGATATCCGTGCTGCCATGAGAGGAAGGGGGATAGTCTCAAAGGCTAGAACAGCGGTCCAGTGAAGTCAGTCGGTCCACGTCCAGAAGCACAGTGGTTGCAGTCCCTCCACTGTGCTACTCGTTTCTCAGGTGGTAATCGATAATTAGGAAAATTAAGTACTCGTATGAGTACAGAAGCTAATTCTGTGCGTGCGTTATAGCTATTTCGTTTTGTATTTCTTATCGAATTTTTAAACATCTGTCCCACTGCCCCCCCCCCCAGATATGAGATTAATTGATCTTGTAACACCCACTAGGAATCCAGTTTACTGATTTCGCACTTTTATGTATTTTTCTCCATTTTCCATATCTCATTACTACATTTCAGACTTTTTTTTTTACTGTAACGTGGTGTGTTTTTATTTTTATTTTTAGTAATGTTTGATTATGAATTTTGTTTCAGTGACGCAGTTTCTTTCGTTTGCAGTATTTTAACTTTATTTCAGCACTTCTATATAGAGGTCGCTGAAATTACCACAGGAAATTGTCGTGGTCAAACTGTACTTATTTTATAGTGTGCTCCACTTTCAAGTCACGGTACCACTCAATATGCACCCTGTGAAGTCGAATCGTTCTGGAAATGCAGCTGCATCGTTACTAAGATACTTAACTTGATAGAGTAACAGCAGTGTTGTGGGACTGGTGCTGCCACCTGGGAGCGCGCTGACATTCTATCTCTGCAAAGATGGATACAGGCATACCGCCACAGTATTCTGGGTTTAATGGCGTTCTTTGCTGCCGTGTGATACTCCTAGCTATGACTATTGCTGACATACGTAAGGAATATGAACTGCAAGCGTTGGCGTTTTATGTACACTGTTCACTTATGTTGTAAATGTTTACATTTTTATACTTATTGTATAATGTTTTTGTCTAACATGGTGTTATTCTATAATTAAAACGTCTGTGAATAACACAGTCCGTCAGTAATGCAACAAACTGTTCATTTTTCTTCCACTTTTGGATTAACACAAAATGTTTCGGCCTTAGATGGCCATCTTCAGGTGTTTTAGTATATCAAAACTGTTTCACTGCATTAATATGCGGTAAAATCACACGCTCTAGTGCACTTAATAAAATAAACTAAATTAAAATTTTTCTATTAAAATTTTAATTTTCGTCACTTTTGGTGAAATTGTATTCGGCCTCAGAGTCGATCTTAACGATATTGAGAAGAAAAAATCTTGCACTGCCTGGAATCGAACCCGGGCCGTGCAGCCGTAGTCCGTCGCTGTTCCGACTGAGCGGTAGCATAGTTGGTTGAGACACTATGCTAGAAGCCGGAAGTACTTGTGTTCGATTTCCGATGAGCTCGTTGGATTTTTCAGTACACCTACCTATTCCTTCCAACCGCACTATGGCCCTGGGGTCGACTCAGCCTCTAACAGAAATGAGTACTAGGAATCTTCCTGGGGTAAAGGACGGCCGGTGCGTAAGGCTGCCAACCGTACCACCATCTATGAGCTGATTGTCTAGAAAACGTGGGAGCCTCGAAGTCTCACACCCCTATGATCTGCCACGGCCTGCTGCAGGCTTTACTTTACCTTCTTCATTCAGTTAGTTAATTAGTAAACTGGATGGTTTGTTATCATTTAGTAGATTAATCAGTTAGCGGTGAGGTGAGGTCACCTCAAGCCGAGGTAGCTGAATTTGCCTGTGTAGTTGTACGTTTGAGCTCGACGTGCAGAAGTCTAGTCTCGGGACCAACAGCAAGCAGATCGTTACGTGCAGAGTACCATTTGTCAGATGGTCACGTGATGTGGGCCAGGGCCTCGCAGCAGCGAGAACATGGTCAGTAGGAAACAGACGTTGCCTTGGCAATGCATGCTCCCTAAATAGGTCGTGTAGGGCATGCCGAATAGACGAAATGGGATCATAATCTGTGTGTAATTAAGGATTTGGACGTAGGTGGGTTTCGCGTAGTTCAAGGCATCATTTTCTTAGAAAAACTGGAAAACCGTCACAGATCTCAAGGCGAGATATACGGTAACTTCGATCCAGCTGTGTTCCTGATAGAAATTCATAACATCAACGCAATACCGGCTTCCTGAGTGTACATATTACCTGGGTCTGAGTCTCATTTTACGACCGACGGTCAGACGGCCAGTCTGTCTTGGCATAAAGCACCCATCTGAGACTTGCGCCCAGATCTTTATTACTGTTTGACAGTTACGGTTGTGTTTTTTTGTGGGCGTCCTCTCTGACGAGAGGACGGGTCTGTCTTTTGCATATGCTGCTGGTTCTTGCCAGCGCAGTCTACCTCGAGTCCGAGTCCCTTGATATTCGAGTCTACATATTACGACTGATTGGCTGTTGGTGCAATTTATATACCCATGGCGCAGACAACACGGAAAACGCTGATGTTACATGAAATTTGGGATTATATTTATATATCCGTCCAGGAGTTGCAGAGATGAAACTTATGAATTGAGGGGACCTGTTTGTCTGGGGACAAACTCTTAACTGCTACTGAGATTGTCCCGTGTTCGATGCTCTCTCGGATTTGTGTACAGATCCAAAACTTCATCTCTGCCAAAAGGAAGGCTTTGAGAATATTAAGAATACAACGTCCCCTCTTCCGACTGCGGTTATGATTTCCTGTCCATTTATTTTACGTCACTCTTCGTAAGCGAACGATATAGCGGCGATTGGTGTGATGTCTTAAAAAAATTAATAGAAGCCATTATGGCTTAATTAAGGTAATATCCCATCATTTACCNTTGGATTTTTCAGTACACCTACCTATTCCTTCCAACCGCACTATGGCCCTGGGGTCGACTCAGCCTCTAACAGAAATGAGTACTAGGAATCTTCCTGGGTAAAGGACGGCCGGTGCGTAAGGCTGCCAACCGTACCACCATCTATGAGCTGATTGTCTAGAAAACGTGGGAGCCTCGAAGTCTCACACCCCTATGATCTGCCACGGCCTGCTGCAGGCTTTACTTTACCTTCTTCATTCAGTTAGTTAATTAGTAAACTGGATGCAGGAAACGGTAACGGAGAAGTCTGAACGAACTTAGTTTTGTGCCCTTCCGTAGCAAGGCAGAGCCTCAGGTCGAGTATTGACGGTGCATCATCCAGATGATGGAGGGTAGCTGCAGATGCATTGGATGTTCTGTGGTGGGTGCTGGGCTTACGATCTCCCTCTCTGATTTTTGCAAAGTTGTCATGCTTGAGCGGGTCCTTCTTAACAACTTAGGTGATGGTTGAAGAACATGTCGATTTGTAGAGGCTGAGACATGGATGCAGCTGGCTCAGAATCGTTCTCAGTGCTGCTCCCTGCATCAGTATCGTTGAGCCCTCAGCTTCTCTTACCTCGTGTAAAGGTAGAATAAAGTTGATTATAAACAGTTCTGAATCTAAGACTCAGATTTGCTGGGGTTTTGGACTTTGTCCATCGTCCGGTATTCTAGCTGGATCTCTTTCAGTCCTCAGGTGAGGGGAAAGGCACCTACTCAATTAGGTCCGTTAGAAAGAATTGACCTCAATCACTGGACCTTAAATGGTATACAACACTCAGAATTGCTGGGTTTTAAGAATTTGTCCATTGTTCAGTGATTGAGGTTAACTGTTTCTAAGAGACCCAACTGAGTAGGTGCTTTCTCCCCCTCACCTGAGAACGGAAATAAATCTAGTTTCCGAAACGTTATGTTTTCTAGTTTCTAGAATACCGGACAATGTACAAGTCGCAATTCCTATTAATTCTGAGTAAAATAAAGTTGTTCCTATGTTTAATTAATTAACATGCAATGAATACGTATGAGTTGATTTATAGCTCCACGCATTCTTAGCTTCTGCAGTAGTTGGAGGTGAATGATCAGCTTCATGCCCCGGCCGCTTTATCCATGAAGGAAATCACGCTTGATTCCCACCGAACATGTGTCTGCGTGGGCTCCTGAACCGGTCTAGACGTCGTAGAGGAGAGAAAAATCTCTTGCCTTTGCCTGGAATCGAACCCAAATTTTTAAGTCGTTCAGCCCATAGGTACCGTCGCAGTACCAATATTGAGGTCAGTCACAGTATTGACGTCCAGAAAGCACAATGAGGGACGAATTGATGGCCTGTGTTTCCGTCATGTCATTTCCATTAATTGTGTGTTGTGCCCAGTTAATAGTATTTTCGGAACAGTGGATACTAAGGACAGCGGTTCGAATCAGAGAAGTCTCCAGCTTGCAGTTTAGACAAACGACAGAAACGAACAGCTCACAGTTATTTCGCAGTAAAAATGGCTGCATTCCGGATTTTCTTCTTTTTTTGGAGCTTTTTACAACGATAGTTGCAACTATGCGCTTGTTAGTTTCGCCGTGTCTGTCTGCATATAATACCCAAGAACTGACGGGGGACGTTCACGAAATTTTATTTCGGAAAGTCCTTCTAACACATCCCAGTTTTGGTTAAAACGACATCTACAGAAGACATTTTGCGTGAAAACCTACGTATATGCATTTCTGTTCTCATGTTCGGCATAGTTCGCTAATTATTTATTGGGTCTAAAGGTGTTTCGGCCGGCCACGGTAGCCGAGCGATCTAAGGCATGTACTGTCTTCGCTCGCTTGGAAACCGGGATCGTGGGTTCGAATCCCACTCAGGGCATGGATGTTTAGTTTGTGTGTGTGCGTTTTTCTGTGTTTGTGTACAGATAGAGGCCTTGCGACGAGCTGATCACCCGCCTAAGGAGTCCTATCGAATATGTAAGATCTAGAAAAACCGAAGTGAACGGAGAAGTTCATGGAGGTAGGCCTAGGCCCACTGGGGCTGTAGTGTCAAAGAAAAAAAAAGGTGTTTCGATTGGAAGTTGTAGAGATAAGCGAAACACGTTTTATGTCCAATACTCATTATCTGTAAGTCTTACGGTTATAGACACAATTAAACCAAAGTAAGAGAACGTATCAGAATTGTTTGCACTGTAAACTTGTTACTTTATACGAACCTTGCTGTCCTTGTAAATAACTGAGTAATGTAACTCATTTGCTTTTACTGTTTATCGGCTTAGATAAAGTAACTAAATACACGTGGAATGGTGTTCTCTTCCCTCCAAATACGTACTTCTGTATTTTGCATAACACATTAGCCTTGATGATCATATTACAGATTAAAATGTGTTGTTACTACGTTTATCATACTGCTCTAATGTCGGATAGTCATATTTTATTTTGCCCTGTATTGTATTTCATTAACCCTTTGTCAGACATTGATCTGTGTAATATTTAAAAATGGAGTTCCTACCTCTCAGAGAACTCATTACGTTTCTCTTTCACAAAACATTCAGTTAATGCTACGTATTGAAATTATCGCAATTCATTTTGAGAATCACGTGACACACGTGAATGCGCTTCGTAAAAGAATT
>NW_019722432.1:622062-674693 GCF_002891405.2 Cryptotermes secundus | reverse complement strand
TTCTCTTCGCGGTCAGTGTAAAGGGCTTGTATAACGAGAACACCAGCCGAGCGGTAGTTAGTCGTTAGTGAACCTGTGAAGCGAAGACTAGGAGACTGGTGTGAAATGGCCGCCAGCCTTGGAGCTAATCAGTTGTAATGGAGTCGGTGAAGAGAAGACTTAAGTCGGTGCAGTTGAGAGCCAGCGAGCAACGAAGTGAGCGCGGAAGTTGAAGGATCTGCATTGTTAGAAGCCGCTACCAGGGAACTGCTGGTGAAGATTCAGCAGGCTGAAAAGGCTTTGTGGGGTTTCTTATACATTGAACCATTTTTTGTAAGAATTAAGTTCATTTCGAGCTTCATGTAAAGTATAGGTTATACTGGGCTGGCAGGAACCTAAGTTAAAATCTATGTGACCACTTCTTACTGTGGTCTAGTCCACGAAAGTATGACAATTCCGGTACGGATTTCCGCTTATGACTCAGTGATCCGGTATTATATACTGTGAACCGTGAAGGACACATTGAAGCCACAATTTCGCTGTATATAAACGCTGTGAACTTTTAACATTTCTGAGGAGACAGCTTGGTAGACTAAACGGTGTTGCTATCTATAGGCGAAAGTCGAAACTGAAATACGGACTGAAGCATAGGTATTTTCCCACTACCGTTTATCTCTCCTACTACCTGTACGTATCCTGTACTATCAACCCTGCCTGTCAGCAATCGTTAGCCTATATAAAGACAGAAGAGGAAAATCCTTTTTATGTTCTGATTTTAAACAGCGACCGCCTCTGTGGTCTAGTGGTCAGAATTCCTGATACAGATCCAGACGTCCCGGGTTCGATTCCAGGCAGTACCATATTTTCTGAGAAGTAGTGGATCGGGAACGGGGATCAATCAGTCTCATGAGGATAATTAAGGAGCTCCGGTCTAGAAAATCGAGATTAACGGCCGTGGGGATCCGCTGCGCTGACCACGCGATACCCTCTATCCGCTAAAGTTGGCACTAACTTCGCCGACCAGCGGCGGTCACTCAGTCGGTATAGTTCGCTTGCGGAATACAGGCCACGGAGTTTGTTTTTTAGTTTAAACAGCGAATCTGATGGACCTTGATTGAGTGGTGCCTTAAACGAAACATGCGGACGAACTGATGGACTCTGCCTCTTCATTTTATTCTCTTTGTTAGAAGTGATGAATCATATAGGCCAATTGTCTGGCAGTAGAACCCGCCGTTGGACATTGTCCTGAGTTTGTTCCATTTGTCTTCACCTCGCAAATGTATGTGCAAGTGCGTTATATCTCCCATCTCTCGTAGTTGCCATTTGCCGGGATTTTCCACACAAACATTTTTAGTGTGTTACTTCAAAAGGCATTTTTCCAGAATATTAACGGTTGCCAAGCTAATTACGTATTTTGGCATTATTTGTCAGTTAACAATTGCGGTAAATCTTATGAATTGGTTTTATAGATGACCATTTCCGCGGTCTGCGATTATTTTGGAATCAATAGGAAATGGTACATTTGACTATTGGCGTTTGACTGTCATTGAACGCAGTGGCGTGGTGTGATCCATCACCGTCCATTATGACGGGCTGCATAATCACGGTCACATATGCAAATCAGACGACACAGAGCACTGCGTCATAGTGGCAGGTCTGAGCCCTGTAGCTATAACTGAAATGCCACTTGCAAGCGACCACTTGGCGGCCAGATAGGATTGGTGATTGATTGGTCCAGATGTGTCATGTGGTCCGTTCTCTTGAATCCTCCTAATTACAACTATTTTACAGCTGACATCAGATTAATTATAACGTTTTTAATCGATTATTCTATTGATCAATATTTTACGTGTTCTAATGTCTTTGTGCGTCTGCCCTCATGCATTTGGGATGTTAATAACGCTGCGAGTAGCATCTGTTAGCATTAAATAGAACTAGTGAGATAGTGATGTGATACAAGATTTGCTATGGACGAGAACAGGGTGCCTTTAGATTGTTCGGAACACTTTAGAGGCGAATTATAGCAAATAGAAGCAGTACAAACCAGACAGTTCTCCGCTGGTCCTGCCAGAATCCTAAAAGAAACGCGGAAGAGAAGTGAAAAATGTGGAATAAGAAATAAGGGATAGTTGCGGATGTAAGGACGAACGGGTAAGTGAATCAGGGATAGATGGACGTCAGATGGACAGAAAATCAGATACACAAAGAGCTGGAAAAGAAGGGGGTGGGGAAAGAACAGCTGTGGAGAAAGAAGGAAAAAGGGAAGAAATGTAGAATCAATGAAAGAAAAACAGAAGACTGATGTCCGTAGAACAAATTTAGTTGTACATATTCTTCTGTATTGTTATTAAACCTTGTCAGTCATGAGTGATTAACTTGATATTCCCTAACGATATTCGTACAACTGCGTTAGTCATAGAGCGCGAATTATTTGGAAAAATGATAAATATTGGTAATGAAGTAAGGGTACTGAAGCACACTAAGAAATGGCTTTCTGAGTTCCCATCTGCAAGAATGTCTGTATTTATTTTAACATACTTTCCCTGTTTTGAAAAAAGGGAAATTAAGTTTATGACGTCACCTTGTTATATGTGTGTCTGTGTATTTCCTTATCGTTGCTGAGCAACGGCTCGGTAAACACGTTCCCACTGCAACGAATACACATGTAACAGTAACATTTTTGTACCCATCGTTTCCTATTTGGTCCGTGTCGTGTCAAAGGAAATTAGGCAGTTCTGTCCAGAACGTTTTGTTTTGCCGATGTTTCCAATAGTTCATTATGTAGTGTCGAATGATAAGGCAGGTGAATAGGAAAGGATTTAGAAGGAAGCGGCAGTGGTCTGAATTGAGCCAGTATCCTGACCCGGATGAACTAAGGAAAACCACGAAACCCGTCCGGCAGAATAGCCGATTTCCGGGCAGAGATTTGACCGCAGGAGCGCTTCCCACTGGACCGCGAGATTCGTTCGGTATGCCTGCAGTACGACCCGAGTTCCGAGTCCATGACTTGTTGACTAGTTCGAAGGGAGAGTTAAGGATCTCCTAAGTATAATATTGTAACGTGGATGGCTAGAGCGTTTCTAGGCAACGACCTGTAAACAACCTTCAGTTGAGTGCGTTACAACAATAGGACGAATGTTTATAGCTCTTTGCTAGGCGACAGCGCACAAATGGACCGATGAAGTATCACGTAACATGTTTTCTATGCTATCTGCGTCATCAACAGTAGAATTCTGTTTCCTATGCTGTCCGTGCTGCGGCTGTATAACGAGAGCTGTGAGCCGCAAATTCAGAGCAAACTGGAACCAGGAGTACAGAAGAATACAGGAGGTCTCATCATCATCATCAGTAATCTGTCAAGACGACAGGTCCACAGTCTCTTTCAAAACAATTCCTCCACTTAATGCGATCTAGAGCTTTCTCCTTCAAATGACAGTATCCTCTTCTGTCCCCAAGGTCATCCAGCATCTTCTTACGTCTTCTTCCTCGTCTTCTTGTCACTTCTATCCGCCCATCTATCTTTCCTTCGATAGCTTCTTTTAGAAGGCAGTTTCTGCGTAAAACATGACCAATCCAATTAGCCTGTATGCCTGTGAAGATTTAAAGTGTGATTTGAAGATTTTGTTTATATGTAATACTTCGAGTGTGTAATCCAGTGAGACTAATATAGTTTCTGTGTTGAGATCCGTTGTCAGGAGATGACTAGTGAAGACTGGGAATCACGATGCGTGTGCAGCGGTGAACTGGCTATCGAGCTGTTGCCTAGAAACGTTTTGGGCATCCACGTTATAATATTCAAAGCAGCAGATAATAAATTTGCGAGTTGTGTGCGCATGAAGCTGACCACTATTCTGCATCTAGTGTTGAAGTCAAGGATGGTGGAGCTATACCTCCAGTCTCTCATACATCTTCATGGCATAGCACTCAATTAAGCTTTGGGGCAATTTTACTTTTATGAATCTACAACTTAATACGCTTGATGTGAGTGTGAACCTGGACTTGTCGCTGAAGGAAGAATATTAATTGGAATTAACATTATGTTCTTGAATATGTCACCGTGAAGCTTGGTAGACAGGTACCAACGTTTTGGAGAAACCCACTGCCTCCATATTCTACACTGAAGATGGAGGTGAAAGATTCCTCCGAAATACTACTGAATTACACAACGTTACCTCTCATAAGCCGACAGTCATAATATTCACTGTCGTGAGACTTCATATCTCAGTACTTATGATGTTTGAAAGCGAACTGCTGAGTTGTATGTGTTAGAGACCAAGTGCATGTTCGTGCCATAACCCAAGCAGCTGGACACTGAGGTGCATTCGCCATTCGCATCAATGTCAGTGAGGTTTTCCAACAAAAATTTTGTGCTTAATTCTCACTCACCTATGAATGGAGCGTATTCTACCCACCCTAAGTAAAGTAAAGGTATCCCTGTAACAGGCCGTGGAGGCCCTAGGGATGTGAGTTGTTGAGGGTCCCACATTATTTAGACAATCGGCTCAAAGATGGCGGCAAGGTTTTCAGCCCTGCGCGCCGGCCGCTCTTTACCCCAAAGAATATTCCTGGTACTCATTTCTGTTAGAGGCTGAGTCGACCCCAGGTCCATAGTGCGGCTGTAAGTGTTAGGTCAGTTGAAAAAATCCAAATTACCTCATCGGGAATTGAACCCGCGACCTTTCGGCTTGTAACATAGTGCCTCAACCAACTACGCTACCGCGTGCCCCCCTACCCACCCTACCCTACCTCATTTAATGACAATAACAATACTAGATAAAGGATGCAGATTCTGAAGCTTCTTATTATGTAATTTTCACGATTCTCATGATGCTGCGACCCGTTTAGTTTTTATCTTCTTTTGAGCCCTTTTGTCAAAGACAAACCCTGTGTGTGCAGACTGTATGATGTTCAGGTGCTATGGTGCTCCTCACCAGGAACAGAATTTCCACGTTAGGCGGACAGTGAATGGGGTTGAGAACTGACTACTAAGGATTAGATATATCCAGACGTTGGTTTACAGAACCAGACGCGTGTCCCGTGAAGCAGAAATGCTTCTACGTATCTATTGAAACACAAGTGATGCTGGTATCCAGTTCACTACGTACTTTTCAGCGTGAAGAAATCTGAAAGCATCGTGAATCTCCTTCTGATTCAGCCAAATGTATACTTCTTATCTCTGTGTGCACTTCAACCGAGCATACATTTTGTTATTTTCATTTCAGAGCTTTTAGTATAAATGTTACAAATAATCACTTAAACTGAGGATAACGATAATAAAAACTTGCATGATCCATGATTTATCTGATTGATATCTTCGATACGAACCAAAGCGTATTTATGTCATGTTTTTCTTTTGCATAACGCTCTAAAAAAGGACCACAAATAGGGATGGGCATTTCTGGCCTTCACTCCGGAAGCCTGCATTTCAATTTATTGAATAATTACATTTTGAGAGGCGATTGGAAATGCCTCTGTTCGCTGTTATCAGATTTCACAGCTCATCAATAACTGGAAGAAGCCGGGATAGCGCAGTCAGTATAGCGACTGCACTACGGGTTGACGACTGAAAGGTCAGAGTTCGTGTCCCAATAGGGTCAAAAATTTTCTCTTCTCTACTTCGTCCAGACCGGTTCTGGGGTCCACCCAGCATACTCTTCAATGAGTACGGGCGTTCTTTCCCCGGGGATAAACCGGCCATGGCGTGAAGCTGACCACTTACCTCTAACTAGTGCCAAGGTTAAGAAAACACGGGTCTCTATCCACTCCCCCATACGCTTTCATGCTGTAGTGCTTAATTATTTGAGCGCAGGGACAACTTTAGTTGGATCTCAGGCGATTTATCTAGTTCCCGGCGAGAAAAGGGTTAGTCATTTACAGCACAGTGGTAGTATATATATACCACATTATCATTAGAAACTCTGCAATGTTCTTTCACAGTTTATGTCTTGTTTCATAAGGTTCTAAGAACAAGCACCGATATCTCCCTAAACAGTGTTACACGGCTTGCCTATTTAATGGAGATGCAGTGTACTTTTGTGAGATAGAAAGTTAGTTTGTAAATATTATGTAGCTTAAACCTGTGATCTGAAGTCTTAATGCCTCTTTCAACTCTCTTAATATTGGCTACTATTCATCTTTCATCGGCCACAGAGGTTGTAGTTGCACAAGTTGTTTTGCTTGTGTTCATGGGAAATTGCAGTCAATCGGTTGTACTCTGTACAGGCTGTATTCACTGACTCACTCATGGAGCTGAGCCCTACTCGAGGAGCCACCAATTGTACAGTTACTCAAGTACTTCTCGGCATTTTATGGAACCTGAAAGTTCATTACCGAATTCACAAGAGCCCCCCACCGGTTCCTAACCTGAGCTAGATCAGTCAAATCTATAACATTCCATCTTATCTCTCTAACAAAAGGCCGCGTCATAGCTCAAAAGGCTAGTCGTTGGCTTCCAACCGCGGCGGCTCGGGTTCGATCCCGGGTCTGGTCAAGTGGGATTTGTGGTGGACAAAGTGGCGCTGGGGCAGGTTTTCTCCGAGTACTTCGGTTTCCCCTGCCAATCTTCATTCCACCAATTGCTCCACACTCACCCTCACCTATCATCTGGGGCTGGTACAATAGGCCAGAAGTGGCTACAGTACAATGGACTTAGTCCCACCCCACTAGCAATAAAAAGAATCTCTCTTACATCCACATTAATATACTATCGACCCTGCTAATAGTGGTCTCTTTCCTTCTGGCTTTCCCAAGAAGAATTCCTCTTTTCTCACTTTCGTGCTACATGCCCTTCCCATCTCATCCTCCGCTGTACTATATATGTGAATGGAAACTCGTAGTGGGTCGGTTTCGAGGGCAGCCCTTGCATATTTTTACTGCTCATATTGCACAGACAATGATTATAATACCGGGCATTTTTACTTATACGATAACCATGTATCAGTGTAAGCTCAAACCTCATTGTGCCATGCTTTACTTTCCTCGCCTCAGCGTCGTTAAACAACATATGAATTATATAATGTTAGTAACAATTAGGCCGTTACCGAGAAATTCACTGTATTTGAATTCGATCCATAGCGGATTAAATCTAAACTCGCACAAAAAATATTCAACGCTAGAAAGAAATGAACGAGTAATTAAAACTAGATATTTCCCCTGTATCGGAAACATCAATCATGCTTGTGCTTTCCACTCGATTTTGTCATGCGATTAATTGGGGATGCGTTGCGCGCATGAGCCTCTATTTCATGAAAGTAATATGTTCTTTAAAGAATTAAACAATTTCATGTGAATGTGAGGTTTGAGCTTCTCAGGCGGTGACTATGAAGACTGGTACAATCTGAGGTATGACGACATATAGCCTGCAAAATATTTACGTTTCATAGGAACGTACAGATGAATTAACGGTACATTTAAATTATGCAAAATATTCTTAAAACAATTTGTAAATTACAGTAGTGGAGATATGGGTTTAGGTAACAGAACCAAGTTATTGAATTGATTGATTGAAGGGATTGAAGTGAGAACTGAGCGATTTGGCTGGATATACATACTTATTCCGAAAGTAAATATGTGAGGAATGTAATTCTAAAGGCCTCTGGCTCTGGTATATTATAGTCAATATTTCTGGGTAAAGGTAACAAGCCTTGTAGGCCCATGGGGTTGTGAGACGTCGAGGCTCCCACATTTTCTGGAGAGTCGGCTCACAGATGGTTGTAAGGTTGTCGGCCTTACGCGGCGGCCGCCCTTTACCGCTGAGTCTACTCCAGGGCCATAATGCGGTTGGAAGGATTAGGTAAATTGAGAAAAGAAATCCACCTCATCGGGACTCCAACTCGCGACCTTCCAGCTGGTAGCATAGTGCCTCAACTAATCTCAATTCCTGGACACTCTGAGTTAGTCAACTTAATCTGTATATGCACAGAGGCTCACAATGCTAAAATCTGTTCCTAGGTACTTGTATAGATTTATTTGTCAGTAATTGAGATTATTTCTTTGGTGTCTCCACCTTATCGTGGTGAGGGTGTTTGAGTATGCCAAGGACCCTGAGAGCTATACCAGCGGTAGCGTAGCTACTGGCAGGGCCTCCCTTGCTGGACAGGTCAAAGGGTAGGCATCAGACGAAGAGAGACACCGAAAACTGATGCCGGAAGCAGCGTCATCAGCGGCGACTTGAAGCACAGAGAAAATGATGCTCGAGATGGTTCAAGTTCGTATAGCAACAGGCGTGACCAGAGTGGTTTGAACGGCTGTTGTACTGCGATGTGGAAAGCAAATGGAAAAACTACCACATTATCACTTTTCCTGGATAGTCTCTTTCCAAAAACAGAAGATCGCATTAAGTGGAGAAACTGTTTTGGAAGAGGCTGTGGACCTGTCATCTGACAGATTACTGATGAATGAATATGACTTAACTGAGAACCGAAACACAACCGGTTTCCGAAACGTCGTGTTATATTGGGAACACTATGAGACGGGCAAGTTCAGAAACCCAGTAATCCTACGTGAGAAAGTTGACGATAAAATTGTTCACAAGATGCTGCATGTAGGTAAAGAGGGACTGGCCATGTAAGTGTGCATTCAGGTTGCCAAAGGTAGTATAGAATTACGGGCGCACAGGTGAAGAGTTAGTGGAAGGCCAAGGAGTCACTCTAAAGAAGATTGTTTGGCAGATACTGACATGTCACATAAATTTTGAAATTACAAACAATATTAAATAATTTGCTGAACTACTTTGAGAACTAGCTACTACTATAAGGCCCAGCTGGAATATATTTATCATAAAAATTAATATTTACCAACTTCGGAGCCTTTATCTTCTGTCTCCTCTACATACATTTGTATGCTATAGGCCTAGAACAATAAACACCTTCATCTAATGCCGAATGTTAAGAAAGGCTGAAACTGTACCCCACTCCTCTGTGTGGCACTGACGTCGTGGCGTTTAGTTACTAAAGCGCAGGCATCTTTATCTGTCAGCGCATGAAAATCTATTAATTGGTAAAAAGTAAGTAAAGGTATCCCTGTAACAGGCCTTGGAGGCCCATAGGGTTGTGAGATGTTGAGGTTCCCACATTTTCTAGACAGTCGGCTCACAAATGGCCGTAAGTTTGTCAGCCCTACTCGCCGGCCGTCCTTTACCCCCAAGAATATTCCTGGTACTCATTTCTGTTAAAAGCTTAGTCGACCCCAGGGCCCTAGTGCAGCTGGAAGGATTAGGTCAATTGAAAGAAATCTAGTGACCCCATCGGGATTTGAACCCACGACGTTCCGGCTTATGGCATAGTGCCTCAACCAACTACGCTTCCGAGTGCCCCCCTATTAATCGGTAAAGGGATCAATAAAGCCAAAATTTCAATCAAAACTCACCTGTGGCTCATGAAATATTGATTTCATCAGACGGTGAGAGAAATTACTAGACGAATTCGTGAAGGTGCTGAAATGCGTTTTCTGACATTAGTGGCACCAGTTAACTGAGACAAGAGAAGATATAAATTGAAGATATCCTGTTCCTAAGTAATAAATCACCGTGCCAGGAGTGACGTGCATGAAACGGAGGTATAGCTCCAATCTTTCGTATTCGCCGACCCTAAATGGAGGTGAAGCTACACACTCGACCGCTTTACCTCCGGGAAAGGGGTCCCATGTATCCCTTGGTTAGGATGTCTGGACCCCAGAATCACTGTGATATTGTGACAGAGAAAATCTGCATCCCCGCCAGGAATCAAACCCTGATTCTTCGATAGTCCAGCCTGTAGCTTAGTCACTGTGCTTTCAGATCTACCCGGCCAATTAATATTATTGCATACAGAATTTCAGGCTACAGATATTGAGTATATGCGTTACAAAATTGGAGAAAATTTTTATCACAAGAAGAATTTTAAGTTATGGTCCACGAGGAAAAATGCATGTTGGAAGATCCATTAGATGTTAGATTCATGAAAGGAAATTGTAATGATGAATTGAGTATTGGGCCTAATCCTTGTAGTTGAAGGTGATGAATTCATGTCTTTGCATCGTAAGAGGACTCCCCTAATGGAAGGCATAGCCGTGAAAACTAACCGAACCACAGGCAGGATAGAAGGAATTACAGCCGTAGTGTTGGTGTCCTCTCTAACTCGAGGGATAAGGGACAGATGGGGTTGCGTCCTGCCATCAAGATTAATCTTGGGCGGTCTGGAAGCCAGGGAAGCCTATCAGTACAGTGTCGCACTGTCTGTTTATATACTCCTGGAATAACCTCTCTCTCTCTCTTTCCCTCCTTCCCTCTGTCTCCTGCCTGCTTGTGAGATAAAGATAAACCTCCAGCTTGTCGGATCCCATCCTCCTGCAACAAAGTCCAAAGTCAAACAGTTTAACTGAAGTTCGCAACCCGCATGAATCTCCCGTTCTCGTCTGCGTTGTCTTGCTTTCGTCCTCGTCTAAAACCGAGCTCAGTATACTAAGTATTGAGCTGTGGGACTTGGTGGTGGCTGCGACGGTATCAGGGAGACGTAGCAAAGCTGGAACAAGTGTTGCTAGGCGGTTTTGTTGATCTCCATCCGCTGTTCTCTTGCTATGGTTTATACCCGTCCCTCCTGCTAACCGCACTTCATTGACTTAATAGTATAGTGATGTTCATTTCAAAACTTCTGGCTGAGTTTCGCCAAACTTAGGAATACGAACACTTGGATTTGATTTGTATTGTACTTCACTGAAGTCTTGTCAGACTGTACTTCGCGTTATAGTTGAATATGATCCCGACTTTTCCGAAGTTCATTCTGCTTCCATTATAAATCATCATGCGAAAGACACATGTGGTTAAGTAACACTGGTTTCGGCTCATAATCTTACGGGCGATGTCTTTCAATGTGGTCGAAGTCGAGCCTCATTTCCGCTGTGGTCTCTTTTGACGATGTCTTTTCCCCTTCTAAAATGATACCACGCCGTGTTGAGCTTCATGAGACTTGCGTTCCACTTGTCTGGAGCATCTGCCTATGCGCAGAGCCAGTAGAGTTCTGACATTTCAGCAGTTTCTTCTTATGTCATTAGAATCCCCTGCTGCCACGTCATATTTGGATGAAATTCCAAGTTCTCGGCCTCCTTTTCCCAGCATCAGCTCTTGGGTAATAACCAGGGCCCGGCGCAAAGTCACAAGCAGCCCATGCGGACCATAAGGGGGCGCACATTTAGGATAAAGCCTTACATTAATATCAACTGTTCGTTTTCGACATGAGAAGGGCGCCAAAAATGTTATTGTCTTGGGATCGCGGAATATCGAACATCGGTCCAAGAAATAACCGCACGTGCGTAAGTAACTTTTGGACTTGGATGGCCACTTTCAGTGGCGTTCAAACTCCGTCTCTTGCTTGTGCATACAGATGTGTGCTGATTTTTCAACCCAGAAAATTACCCGTCATGGTAACATCGCTAGTAAGAAAACGAAAACTAGCAGCAGCAGCAGTAATAGTCGCAGTAGTAATTACTTACTTACTCATGGAGCTGAGCCCTTTTGGAGGAACCGCCAATTCTGCAGCTACTCAAGAACTTACCAGCATTTTATGGAACCCGAAGGTTCAGTACCGTGTTCACTAGAGTCCTCCACTGGTTCCTATCCTGAGTCAGGTCAGTCCAATCGATACCATCCCATCCTGTCTCTCTAAGATCCATTTTAATATAATCAACCCACCTACGCCTTGGTCTTCGCAGTGGTCTCTTTCCTTCTGGCTTTCCCTTAAGCCTAGGTCGTTTACCCAGAGGATCCGTCCAGGTACGAGGCTTTTTGAACTTTTTCGTAACAAACTTATTTTTTACGGTGAGCAGTTGTTAGCCCCACGCCCAACCCTAAAGCTGGAGGACGACCCCTTTTCGGCTCTCCGGGATTGTTTATTCGATATCTTCACAGCTTCCCTTCATACCTGGATTGCGTCTCCTTCATCCGAAACCTGAGGACGCGCCATGCTGTGGTGACAAGGGACCCACCTAACATGGATAGTCGCAGTAGTAGAATTATTAATATTATCAGTAGTAGTAGTAGTAGTAGTAGTATTAGTAGTAGTAGTAACAGCAATGCCAAGCAAACGCAACATAAATTGTACCACAATCTGTTAAGGCAGTTTCTCATGTCAACTCTCCTGGACTTTGTTCCTTCTTCCAGAGATTTTATTTAAATGCAAATTTTCCCCAGAATTACAAAGTGACTCATAATAAAACAAGGCAGAGAAATTTTCTGCTACTTTAAATGCCATAAAGCGAAGACTGTCCCAGAATCGAGACACTCTGCATAACGAAAGTGGCCGTTGTGTCGGTATCAGCTTGGCAAGGCACTGGGGACAAGTTCTTCCGAATAACGACTTATTGAATTAGTGGAATTTCATGCCACTATCGGAGACAAGGATGTCATACTTTCTTTAAATGCATGCCTTCAGCGACGCTCATGTATCCCTACTCAACATACAGGATAATCCTACTAATAAGGCCGTGCAATAAAGGCCATTTCTCCTCAATCACTTTCGTCTGACATCTCCAGAACTCGACCCATTTCTTGATAACTAACATAAATGACCTCTGAAGAAAGCAGTCTTCTGGGATTTGGCACCGTGTATATGTGGTGTTAACCGACGTTTCGGAGGAACGTATCGCCTCCATCTTCAGGGTAGAAGAAAAAATATAAGAAATCTGCAAGCGAAGAGACCGTGAGAACCGGTAAAAGCAGACTGTTCTCACGGTCTCTTCGCTTGCAGATTTCTTATATTTTTTCTTCTACCCTGAAGATGGAGGCGATACGTTCCTCCGAAACGTCGGTTAACACCACATATACACGGTGCCAAATCCCAGAAGACTGCTTTCTTCATAGTCACCGCCGTGAAAGCCTCAAATCTTACATAAATGACCTCTTCTTCAACTCAGTTCTCTTACTTCTGACAGTTCCCATTTCACTGCTCATTCGACTATTGAACACTTTCTTATAACCACTTTGCACGGGCCACGCAATAAACACTGTCCGTATTGTTAAGGAGGCATGTTTTACTTATCCGTTGCCTAGCAATGGACGTCCTATTGTTGCGCACGTTTGCTTCCGCTGGAATGTGTTTATCGAGTCGTTGCCTAGCAATGGGTATACACGTCACAAAACGAAAACATGTGGACTAAATACAAGAGTCTTTTTTTGTGTGAAGTACGTGATGCGTATGGTAACCATTGTCCCGTAACGGGTTAATCTTGTCACACACTGATGAAGTGTCGAGTGTAAGGGTGCAGTATGTGTCTTTATCTTCCCGAACATCTTGTAAGTGTGCATATTGTTCGAGGTCGGGTGACGTGACCGGAATGTTCTCCTTGTTGCGTGTCCTATAGCCGTTTCCATAGCACTGTGCTGTTAGCAGTATCGGTACTGAAAGGATCACGGAGCTTTATTCAACACCACTGACTGAAACAGATCCATTGGTATGCAGAAAATCTTGCACCAACCGCATCCTGGTTCTGTGCCTCATTGCTAGGAGTCAGTATAGGAAGTAATACGCTGTTCTTATTCGTCTTTGGATCAAGTTCCAGCACTTCTCTAAATATTATTAACCGGCTTCATGAGATGATCCGTTCTCGAGAGAATAATAGTCTCTCAGCTAGCCCAAAGAATGTTCTGCCTCCTCTGGTACCAGAAGGGTCCTTACTGTTTTCACAAAGGCCTCACATTGGACACTATCTTGAGTCCACACCTCGACACCACAGTCTTCTATGTCTAGATTTCCCGATTTTCCCCCCAGTCACGTTCTCCGACTAAAATACTCTACATTTCTCAGATTTCCTCGGCGTGCTACGTACCATGACCATATTATCCATACTGATGTGCTGTTCCGAAGAATCCATCAAGGTCCGAGGCCCTGTGTACCATTTCCTAACGGGATACTTTTCAGCGTCAAAATATTATTAATGCATACCATTCCAGAAGGATAAGAGTTATAAGATTCAGAGTCATGGGTCTCGCTGTGCCCGGAACCAAGAATGACTGTGCTGGCGAAGACCAACGGCAATTTACCCGAAATCCGAGAAGGATGGTATGAGCTGGCGTGTAGCACTCGTTTGGGAGGTAGGAAAGACTTGCAAGCTTTTAATAGAAAACCTCAAGAGGAAAATAATAATAATAATAATAATTACTATGCTTTAAGAAATTAATTTCGCCAGGATCTGTATCATAAACATAATGCACAAAGATATGACCTATTTATTAGTAAAAGGAGGAAAAAAAGGTAAAACTATCCCTGTAACAGACCATGAAGGCTAATAGGGTTCTGAGACAGAGGCTCCCACATTTTCTCTAGACAATCGGCTCACAGATGACAGTAACGTTGTCAGCCTTACGCGCCGGCCGCCCTTTACCTCCAGGAATCTTCCTGGTACTCATTTCTGTTAGAGACCGAGTCGACACCAAGGCCATAGTGCGGCTTGAAAGATTAGGTAAATTGAGAAAAAATCTACCTCATCGTGACTCACACCCGCGACCTTCCATCTCGTAGCATAGTGCCTCAACCAACTAATGGTAGCATCTAATTTGTTTTTAAGTACTTTGAAGGAAAATATGTTTACCAGAACTTGTTAAATGTGAGTTAGTTCAGCTACATCCGATTATAGTTGAAAACTGAAATCACATCCTCATTAAAATATTATTGGTAGTCAGGAGCAATAAACTGATTTATTGAGAGCTGCATCAACAATAAAGGTACAAAAATCCCTTTTACATTGCTTCAAAGTTGACATTTCCTGGCTTGACAAATAAATAATAGGTTCAGCCCACCCGTCCTATGTTTTTATTATGAAGTGGCTTCATTTATTCTCCATAACGGACGCGTCCGCTAATCCCACACCCCTGGAAACCACTCGTGCCCTGGTTTCAGCCGCTTGTGTCCGCCATGTGTCAGTCCGGCACCCATGGCGTCCATGCAAGCGTCAGAACAAGGATGTAATGCACAGGTCAGCATTCTGTGGCTTATCGTATAGGTCGATATAAGGAACATTCAGACTACTCTGTGGTGGTTGGAACGAGCCCGGTTCGTGTCTCGGCCAGGACATCGGACATGTTACTGTCCTCCTCCTCCTTTACTACCTTAAGCCTGGAAGTGGGTCACGAGTTAAATCCATTTCATCTCACAGTATATGATAATCTCATAAGACTCTAATAATCCACTGTAGTTCATAGCGCGATGTTCTACGTCCTACTAACCATCGAACTAAACAACATAAATTGCTACTTAACTATTTAGGTTTCAAGTGTACTTTGCGAGGGCGAAATGCAATAACAATTCTGAAAGCCCTACACATATTTTGTTATTTATTACATGAAAAGAACTAATTCTAGAAAAGGGATAGACACAGGCGGACCCCCTCGAAATACAGACGTGACTACTATATGCTGAACCTGCTTTAATATTAAGACATTCTGCATTTTGCCTAGAGAATGTACAGAGTGATTCTAAATTACTGTTGGGGTTTTCATGGCCTATGATTCTCAAACCGGAAACAATGAAATAAAACTGCTGAAAGAGTATGAAAGCGTAACTCTAGAAGTTTCATTTGACAACGCTGTACTCGCCGCATTGATATCTGGGAGAAAATATGACGTCATACCTGAAAATGGCGACTATTCAAGAGAAAGCGATGTGCATCCTTTAGTTTTTTCGAAACAAAGTCCGTTATCAAAACGCAACATCGTTACAGAACTCAATGTGGAAACCATATGCCTTCAGATACAGCTATCCGACGTTGGTTAAAGCAATTTTAAGAGACTGGTAGTGTTCTGCGCCGAAAAGGAGCAGAAGACTGAGCATTTCGCAGGAAGATGTTGCTCGAATCCAGGAAGCTTGAAAATCTTACGTGCCAAGAATGTTGTTTAGCATTTTGCAGCACTGATTTTACATTTAATAACATTTCTTGTATTTTAGGTCTATATACTTCGTATATCTTCAAGAATAAACAGTGATCATGTCTCTAAACAACATTAACCAACTAGAATGTTGCTTTTAAGATAAAAATTAATTTTTAAGTATTATTGGGATGATATGCCGGCTTAATAAGTTTGAAGCGTCCATCAGGTTTCTCGGAGGTGGAGTAGAATTTTATCGCCTATTAAATTTCAATCAGAAGAAAGGTCAGATATACATAAATTACCTTAATGATACCTGGGAGCTTGCCTTATCCCTTTTTTAAAATATATTTTCTTATTTTATATGCATTACTGAACAAAATTCAGTACCGGTAAAATGGCCACTTCATAGCTTCGGAATTTTAATTGATCAGTCTGAGCTAAAATAAGAGCAGACCGCATCTTGCAATATTGACTCACCAATTTCGTTCAGATCTGTCAAGCCAGAATGGAAAACAAATATGTGGTGATACGGAAAGAGGGCTGCATAAAAAATGGACACAAAGACATTGCATATACTTTACAATTGACTTTAAATACGTTACCTTGGAGACGATTGTTGATCGGTAGACAATTATTTGTTGCCGAATACCGAACAACAACGAAATCTGTGTGACCGGTAAAGCCGGCTTCAAGAAAACTGATACTTCACGTTTGGGTACCTAGTGCGGGTACCGTATGTTCCCGAATATACAATATGTTCTGTATTACTTATGAATGTGATCTCCATAAAGTAATAAAATTTCATCAAAATTGAATGAGCCGTTTCTGAGAAAATCTCATTTTTAAGCCGATTTGAAGGACCCCAATTTTAGCACTTTGATTGCTGAAATTTTCTGTTTGCCCACCTAGGATGGATAGCTTTCTGAATCTTTCTCTTTTTCCTTCTCCTTCCACTTTGGAGCATAGGACATCTGTGAAACGCTTTGTTTCACTTCAGTTTCTTAATCCTAAGACAGTCAGTAGGACTCCTTGGACAGGCGATCAGCCCCTTGCAAGGCCGCTTCCTACACAAACATAGAATAAACGCACACGGACATCTGTGCCTCGTGTGGGATTTGAACCCACGATCCCAGTGTTCGAGCGAGCGAAGATATTTCCTGCCTTAGACCGCGCGGCCACTGCGATGGTCATGCTTCTGAATACCGAATATGAAAAATATCCATCCAGTCGTTCTGGTGCTAGCCAGCTGCACTTCCATATATGCATACATACATACATTTTGCTTGATACTGCAAGGTTCATTAGTTAAAGTCAAGAAAGTTTTGATGGGGAAATCTGCATAGTGTTATTGAGGGGGTGGGTATAGGAGTACATCCGAAAGGGAACAAGACTACCAGGATAACCACGACCATCTTGTGATATTTGTAGTTCTCATTTTTTTTATTTGTTGGCTGCTACAAGATGTAAGCAAAATGTTACAAAGACTAGTTCGGTTGAACTAACAATCTGTTTTAATTTGACACTAAGTTACTAAGATTATATGAAGTTAAGTTCTCCCATCGGATCCCTTAGCTGTAGGGCTGCTGTGGTTCTCGTAACAGTAGATTTACTGTCTTCTGGTCTGTAGATTGGTGCACAGTTACAAAGGTTTCGGATTAACCTGCTGCTTCTGTTTGAACGAAACCCGCAACGTCGGTAATCTACCTGTTTTACGAATCTACACGGCGTCACATCACAGACCATCCTGACGTTAAGCAGTATAGTATTTATCACGAGATTCGGAACGCAGGCTTCCAGATAGTGTATTGAAGGAAACAAATTTGTTGTGTGGCTATGAGTCTGTCATATGACGAACAAAAGTATTAGACACATTCAACTTTTTTTTTGTCTTGGAAAGAGTGGGGATTTCACTGTGTCACAGTAGCAGTCAGCAGCTGTGGGACGCTGAGCATGCTAAACAGTTGAATAGCAACAAGCGTGCAAGGAACTTGATTGGTGGTTTGCAGCAGCTGAAGTAGGGACCGCTCGATCCACAAAACCGTCCCCCTCCTGCACTATAACAGGGTTTAATAGAAATCCTCCCCGGAAAGCTATCCAGCTAGTATTTTAGTCATACTGTGGCAACATTCAACCTCTGAGTGTGGCAGTGGCAGTGGCAGTGGCAGTGGTGAGATTCAAGGGACGCAAGTTCGCTGTGGTGAGTTTGTGCTTCAAGACTCCCCCAGACTTGTTAAAGAAGCTCCATGTTTACGTGTTGACATACTGAGGAAATAGAGAAAATATTGGAGGGGTTGTGGGGTACAAAGGCTTCATGCTTCATGTTCTCCGCGTGGTATGTAGTTAGGAGTGACTAAAGCAGGGTGAATAGGCTGGACACGAAGCACGCAGGGGAACATAAGAAACACGCCAAATTTTAGTGTGAAATCCTTATAGAAAGAAGCCATTTACGAGACGTGGCCAAAGACGGGAACGATATTTTCACATATTTTGGGGGTTTGGATTTGATGATCGGAGTTATTGGACCTTTATACAACTTGTTACAGCATTTCACAAATCACTGTCTTCGACTGAACGCTCTCGACTTCTGACCTCACTACACTAATCCACTCTTCCCTCTCTCTGAAGTAGCCGGGCTTGTTTCCCGGTTATATAACCTCGGGTAGGACCACAGCAGAGAAAACACATCCATTGCCTAGCAATTGACGTCTACTGTTGTCGCATATTGTTGTACGCATTACCTAACAACGGGCTGTTTACCAAAAATCTGTCCCCGCGAGGTGTTTATCGAGCCGTTGCCTAGCAATGGGACTGTACGTCACAATATTATATAAGCATCCTTTCATTTTTTTTTTCAAAATAAGGAAAGCAGGCTATAAAATGAGTCGTAGGGAATTTCCGTTTTTAGATCTTGGCTCGGAGGCAGACTATTCTGATTGAAGATTTTCGTCTTTCTCTCTCCACAGAATGCTGGGTAGTAGCTTAGAATAGGCTTCGTACGCTTCTTCGCATATACTTCCCAATTCATTACTCAATAAATACCCCAGCATTCAACGCGTAGTGACTGATAGGGCGTCGTTGAGAAACCCAAAACAGATAAAAGTAACAATACCTCTGCTTTGTGTTCCCGGATATTTCAAGCCTGACAGCAGTGAACAACTCCTGATGTTATGCAACCTGGAATAGAAAGTTCTGTCAGGAAACCCCACATTCACGAGGAAATAGGTAAATCTTCTGAAGCTACTGGGCTGAGACGGCTGGTATTTAAGGACGTTTAAGCGGAACTTTTCGGTCTAAGCAACATTTATAAACAGCCAGTTGAAGAATTGTCTTTATAAAATAACGCGATATCTCGCTCTCGAAAACTTGAAGTAATATATACGTAAATGACATTAGACTTTAAAGTTCATTGGTTGCTATATATACCATTTACTTTTAACATATAAAAACTCTGCACTTTGCGTAAAGAACGCAGTTCTGGGTTTCATATGGTTGTCAAAATAAGCAGCGATTTTTTTTACCCTAAACGACTTTAACCGATTGATCGTCATAACTTAGACATAACGTGTTTTCTGTGAGGTACGAACCGAATTTATAAATGTCAATTGGATAAATTTCCGGCTTCAGAAGGTTAGTGATGTAGATAATCGCAAGAACTCGCAGAAGTAAGGTCTAATTATTCATCATTTCGCGACGTGCTTTGCGGCATGTATTTATATAACCTCTTGTTCGCGTTTAACCCGGTGAACGTCTGTTGTTTAGGTGATATGCAGGGAGGAATCTTGTGGTTTCTATGGGCACAGATTGTTGTTAAAGTTCATCACAACTTGTGAATAGATATTGCAGGAACATCCTTTGTGGCTGTACCCACACGTAATATTGAAATACGACGTACAGTCACGCACGTAATAAAACGTAACAGTACAGTAACACATGCTGAAGAGAGAATACTAATTTTTTTTCTCTGGTAGTATCACACGTCAGTGTTTCTCTGTTTTCTGCATGGAGGCGGAACATTAAAATGCGTTTTAGTATATCACAAGACACATAAGAAATGTGTACTATTGTAAAGTTGGATATGAGCGAATGTTAACTGAAATTCAGTTCGCCCGACGTTTCCACATAAGAAGCGCCGCGCCCACTCACGCCGCTCCAATTGTATTTCGCTCTAATCTTTTCCCTACATCTCAGCGTTCAGACACGTCAGCGTGGCGTTAACAAAGGCCCTTATACCCACGCAAGTTACGAATTCACTGTTCAACATCTGTGGAAGAACCAAAAAAGAAAAAAAGAGATGTAAAGAAAAGGTTAAGGAATAAATTAAAAGGCTTTTCTATTCGTCAGCCTCGACTTTTCACTCGTCACGGACAGACAGACGAATCGGTTTATTGAGTCCTCTGTATGGCTTGTACGTGTGTGTGTGTGTGTGAGCATGTATTCATTCATGCACGCATGCGCAGTTGTTTAAGAATGTACACATGTTTAAACATTTATCATATTATTCTCCATACATTTTTATGCTTTATATATTATAGGTATAGGTAGTTCATTTCTTTGGTTGGGTGCGTCAGCCACTAACTGACCTATTGTACGAGTCCCAGATGATAGATGATGGTGAATATGGAGCAGTCGGTGGAATGAGAATTGGCAGGGGAAACCGAAGCACTTTGAGAAAACCTGCCCCAGTATCACATTGTCCACCACGAATCCCACATGACCAGACTCGGTTTCTAACCCGAGCCGCCACGATGGGAAGCCGGCGACTGACCGCCTCAGTTATGGCTCGGCTCTGGCTATACCTAACACCTATCACATGGTCCCCATGGGATTCAGAAATTTTATGTGGGAAGAAAGTTTAAACGTCGATCACAGTTGCTGTGCGGTAGGCACCAACTCCCTTCGCTCGCACGAACGATGTGATCTTGTGTTCGAATCCTATTCAAAGCGTTTATTCTGTTTTTGTGTTGTCCTGTGTGTAGGTAGCGGCCTTGCGACGGGATGATCCCCCGTCCAAGGAGTCATACCGAGTGTGTATCGGATTACGAAATTGAAAAGCGGCCAGGGCCCAACAAAGAGCTGTAGAGCCATTGATGGATAAATGAAAAGAAATTTTAAACAGAATGCAGTTTCCTTAACATGCTTGTTTTCTCGTAGAATACGAAATGACAAAACAGATGCCCCGTTAAATCTGTGTTCAGCTTTCGGTTTTGTTGCAATAGCTAATGTGTATAGTACATACAAGGTGTTTCACGACTTTAGGGCATAATTGCAGGAGGTGATTTACTAGGTCTTTGTGATCAAAAAAGTTCATATAAATGTGTCCCATTTTGGACGGTGACGGAGTTATGACCATTTTTTCATTCCCGTACACGCCCTCGTGTGAACCGCGTCTGTCAGCTGGCGGGTCGCTATTTTTAGCCAGCTACAGACAGAGCGTTCTCGTTATCTAGACACTTGAGAGGTACCTAATGCGTGGTGGGTTGGTATGTCCGGCGCGGTTCACAACCTAGCGGCAGCTTGTGTGGCGGCCGCCGGTGGCATTTTCGAAAATCAGCTTTAAGCACCAATAAATTCAAATTAAAGGTAATATCACGATGTTAACTTTACATTCATACTTGAAATGTATCATGTATTATGCTGGTTTATTATTTTGTTCCGTTTATTGTCAGTAATCGTTACCTTCTATTCTGTGTTTAAAACGGTCATAACTCCGTAACCGTCCAAAACCGGACACATGTTTATATGAAATTTTTGATCACAAAGACCTAGGAAATCACCTCCTGCAGTTATGCCCTAAAGTCGTGAAACATCCTGTATATAGATATATAGTTTGCATATCAATATTCAGAAACATAACGAAGAGAAGAAAATTTTGGTTCATGCCTGACAATTTTCAGATAGAGGTGACCCATACTTGCCTCAAGTTTTTAAAAGAGGTTCCTGTATATTGGTGTTTACGCAGATCGGTGCATCGCAGATGGTTATGCAATAGGATGCAATAGGCATAAAATTAATTTGTTCCACCACACCCCAATTTTACCGTTCTTAGTCGAAAAACAGGGAAATAAAGTAGCACATAATAACAATGAAAGGTATTTTAATCAAAATTAAATAACCTAAAACAAATATATTAAAATCAGTCAAAATCAGGGATTTCTGTCCTAGTTCTGAAAAGCAAAATTAAGATAGAAACCTTTCCCACTAACCCTGGGACACGTGTATGGACGTCACATGGAGGTGTTAAGGCGCGTCCACATTACTCGTACTCGTGCTAGCCTGGAGACTAGTCTGGCTTTTACTTGTGCTCGTAAATCTTCGTCCACACTACTTCAGTTGCTCGCCAGGTTTCGGCGCGTGAGGATCCGTATATTTACTCGTAGTGTGTATAGGCTGTAGTCGTATTTTGATTTATTGGGTATAGTTTTTAAATTAAGAATTTAAAATTTTCTTGTCTCGTGACTTGTCATATCGTCCACATTACTCGCGAGCATAGCGAGTCACACGAGCACGAGCACGAGTAATGTGGACGCGCCTTTAAAACAGTTGTGTCAAGTTGAAGAGCGCTAATTCGAATAGCACTATTTCGGATGGCGGAAGAAATAATTTAAAATGTTGCTGCGGGTGATTAGGCATGCAGCGTTGGAAATTATACTGCCTCGCTTCGCAAATGTGAGCGTTTGAATGGAACCAGACATTATTAATGATTTCCATTCTCGCTCCATAGGTTTATTGTCATTCCCAGTGAATTATAAGGCATTCTTTACAAAGTAAACAAGAATGCCTTTATGTTGAGGTCATGTGTGTCAGTCTATCTGTCCGTTCTTCTGTCTATCTGTGATTCTTAAACCGATGAACCGATTTTATTAAAAATTCAGTTAGAGAAACTTTTTCCCGACGTTGGCCAGTTCCGATTTTCAACCGCACTGATAAAGGTAAAGTTCCTGATTTAATTAATTGAGCATTACGTTATGAAGATGTATGGTGGAATGGAGGTATAGCACTTCTCGTTTTATTTTGATGTGTATTGAAAAACTTCCCCAATTAGCAAAATGGGGGTGTCTAGGGGTATTATGAATTTCCGACCAGATATGAATATCTTAGGAATGTGGTAATAATTGTCCAGTTAACATTTCTATAATATAATCTGCCTTACGCGTTGTGCATTGCACGGGGCTTGGACGTCGCGGTTTGAATATTTCAATCCTGTTGCCATGGAGACTAGTGTCACGCAGTTTTGGAAGTGAGTGTTATTGTTTACTTTGTTCACAGCCTAACCAATCTCGTGCATGTGGGATCCCGGATATCACGTGATAACCCACATCTTTCCACTAAAAGTTGTGATGTATTTTTAACTACAACTTGAAAGAGATTGTGTGCCCAAGCTGGGCGAAAACGCAAGGAAAATATTTCAACTTTATTTTGCATTCCTCTACGAAGAACATAAAATGAACACATGATAGGGGAGAGCTCATATTTATGATCCTGTATATACATTTTGTCTCTCAGTTCAGGTTGAATGTTTTTATTAAATACGGAATTTGGGAGGTGCACCAAAACTTCATAAACAAGATTCATTTGTAATTAGTTACTATAGGATTCTGACGATGGTGTATAACACACTGATATGTTGGGATTTTGGACTTTATCCATCGTCCTGGACGATGGATAAAGTCCAAAATCCCAACATATCAGAAGATTCATTTTGGTTCACGATAACCGCCAAGGTTCAGAATTATCATATTTATGTTGTAAAAGTTTTAACATAACTTAAAATTTATTTGAATTCTATAACCTTTATTTGAAGTATATAATCATGTGCTATATATTTAACAGAGTACAGGGAAAATGTGCCGGTCACGGTAGCCGAGCGGTCTAAGGCATGCACTGTCTTCGCTCGCTCGGAAGCCGGAATCGTGGGTTCGAATCCCACTCAAGGGATGGATGTTCAGTGTTTGTGTGTGTGTGTTTTTTTCTGAGTTTGTATACACGTAGATGCCTTGCGACGAGCTGATCACCCGCCCAAGGAGTCCTACCGAATGTGTAAGATCTAGTAAACTGAAGTGAAACGAAGAGTTTCATGGAGATAGTCCAAGGCCCAAATTGGGGCTGTAGCGGCAAAGGGAAAAAATAGGGAAAATCTAATCTATATGCTCTGCTTGCATGTGACGTCACGAAACTAGGCTATTATCTTTATTAGCGATTAGACTATACCTTGCGGTTGTATGCCTAACGATTCTGCTTTTGTATTTCGGAGGCGATATGCTTGAATATCGTTATTAAAATTTTCCGTTGGTATCCGCCAGGCTTTCTGTATGGATGCTGATCCTAAAATAGACCTTAATCGTTTCTACATTAGTCCCAAACTGCCATAAATAATCCTTCTGCCAGTCCATGCCATGCAGTGCACGCAGTTCCACACCGTAGTATGTAAATCATCTAATAAGTACTATTAAATGCTGATGGACATCTGACCAACATCCCAAATGTCGTGTACATTCTTCATTCAGAAATCGAAAAATAAAGACAAACTCCATGGCTTGAGCCCGCAAGCGAACTATACCGACCGAGCGACCGCCGCTTGTCGATGAAGTTATTGCCAACTTTAGCGGATAGACGGTGTTGCGTGGTCAGCGCGACTGATTCCCAGGGCCGTTAATCTCGGTTTTCTAAACCGGAGCCTCTACTTTTCCGTTGAAGTAGCTCCTCAATTATCCTCACGAGGCTAAGTGTTCCCTGTTCCAGACCCACTACTTCTCAGAAAATTTGGTAGCGCCGGGAATCGAACCCGGGATCTCTGGATCTATAGGCAGGAACTCCACTATACCACTGAGGCGGTCAGAAATAAAACTATATTCATGATTAATTGCAGGACAACTGCCGTTGTTCCTTTGCGTCGACTTCCCACAGTCCATTGAGAATTTGCACGCAATAATTCATAATTCGTACAGTATCCTCTGTTGTTAATTACTGACCATTATGCAACCTGACATGGCATCAAAACGGGTAGTGAATAGCCCGGTAGCTTATGGATCGAATCCATATACTTCTTTTAATATGAAACTCGTGTTGACGTGGCAGGAGAGAGAGAGAGATTGAGAGAGAGAGAGAGAGGATACTCTACGTATGAAATATGATTTACCTTCCCCTAGTTTTGATGGCACTGCATGGAATTTGTAAAGGTGGTAACACTGTTGTGGTTACCATTTAAATTAGCTGTATGTCGTCCATGCTGTGAAGCTTTCGTTAATAGAGGAAAAAATCCCCTTCTGGCTTCCGTGTCCTCGGTCACAATGTCAATTTTGGCCGCATCACGCCAGCCTCATCTGTGTGCACTTTTTTTTTTTCCTTCAATCGCAATCATGGTGGCTGCGAATTTTGAGGGCTGCAGCGTGCGGGGTGTATGGCCATCCCCGTTATTGTTGACGTTGTAAAGTAACACAAAAAAACATTGGGCTGGTCGTGAAGCTGGGGTGTGGGATGCCATCGCTGTGTGTAATCGATCATTGTCAGTTTATAACCTGAAACAATAACGATGAATCCTTCCCCCACTCCCCAACGTTTCACGAACGTGGAAATATTTACGTTATTGTGCTGTGCGTTGCACATAACGAAATGTTCGCAAGCAGCGGACGTTAATTGCTGCGGGCGCGGTGCTGTATAGTGGGGATGTGCCCTTTTCTGCCATGGTCACGATGCTGCTATATAAATTTTGAACACGGTGATTCCAAAATATGTCTCTTAGCTTCCGTAGTATCTAATTGTAATATGATATTCAATCCATAAATTAATTATGTATTAAAAACTAAGTTATGGAAGCGGTTAGTTGCTGGCTTCCCACCGCGGCGGGCCGGGTTCCATCCCTGGTCTGGTCAAGTGGGATTTGTGGTGGACAAAGTGGCGCTGGGGCAGGTTTTCTCCGAATACTTCGGTTTCCCCTGCCAATCTTCATTCCACCAATTGCTCCACAATCACCCTCACCTATCATCTGGGGCTGGTACAATAGGCCAGAAATGGCCGCAGTACAAGGGACTTAGTCCCACCCCACTAGCAATTGTGATGCCACTTTTTTCCAGTCCTTGTTCAATTTATAGAGGGAAGCTGCAGTACTGCGTGTATGTGTGGTGTATATGTGTGTGTGTGTGTGTATGTGTGTGCGCGCGCGTGATGCTAACATATTATTCTGTTATTTAGGTTGTAGTTGCGAATAGGAGCAGGATATGGCAGCGATGAATGACAGTGTAAGGTATGCTGAGTCGATATAGTAGAGCAGAATATCGTCTTTGGAGTTCATAGTGTACTTCGAGATAGCAGCACCATTTAGTACTGTCACGTGTTAGGTTTGTGACTTTTGACGAGTTTTGGATTTGATTGTTGGATTTATTGACACCTTATACACTCAACTCATAACTACAAGTAACACAGCGATATCGCTAATCTACACATTTTACAGCTCACCGTTACAAACACAGTAGTCGTATCCTGGCAACGGATTTATAACAGTTTCACTATAACCGCAGCATATATAAAGTCTTCTTTTCGCAGCCTAATTCCGTTCTGGCCGTCTGTTCGCACTCATTCGATTGCCATCTTCAGAGACTCGTTTCTCCCCTGACAACAATTAGCTCCGGAACTGGACTAACTTAAACAAGTCGATTCTTGTGTTACGACTAACGGTCACTTTGCTAGTCTGTCTTGGAACAAAACACCCATCTGGAGCTTACGATGAGATTTCTTAATACTGTCAGACAGTTGCGTGTCTGTGACGAGAGGACTGGTCTGTCGTTTACAATTGTTGCCGGCCCTCGCTCCTTATTCACCTTCTTCGTCGTTTATGTAACCCCTCGGACCAGACCGCACAGAAAACACAGCTCTTCTACTGTTGCGTGAATTCATCTCCACGGAAACGTGATTACCCAATCACTCCATAGCAACGGATGTACGCGTCCCATCTCGTATCGTGATATTTCCTCTGTTTTTTCCATGTGAGCATTACCTAGCAACGACTCTTTTTCTGGCTCCACAGTTCTTTCTTTGGAAAAATACGCCACAATACATAATATATTTTTATTGTATGAAATATTGAGTTACTGAGCGAATGGTGGCTTCTCAAAAGACTCACCTGCATGGAGTTAGTTTGCTATTTAGTTGGTCTGTCAGCAACTCAGATTATGTGGCATCAAGCGGTTGGATGGTAGTGAAGAATGAATTGGAAATGCTGTAGAAGGAAGACATCGTAGCCTAATTTAAAGGATGACCCTGCATTTGCCTGAAGGGACTGAGGAAATCCAATAGAATCCCCAGTAAAAAATAGTCTGCACCCCGGCCAAATTTTAAACCGGGCAGCTCCCGATTACAAGTCATAAGCGGTACGGCTTGAGCCATTTCGGTCCGTCGTGGTTGTTTACTGTATGTAGAAATGGCTAAATGTATTTTGTATAAATTATGCATAAATTACATATTTTCAGTTTAACATTCCAAAATTGGAGCACACGCATTTTAGAGGGGCGCATTTAATACGGAAAACTACAGGGGTCGATTACCCTTTTATATGTATTCAGATCTTGAAGTTAGAATTTCTTGACCAGACTGTACTCTGTATCGAAACAGAGTTGCAATATTTCGTCACGTTTCCCTTGCTCTTTTCGGATCAAACGTAATAGCATTAAATGCAGCCAGACTTTGTTGCTCTTAACATCCCGTTATACAAACCCAAATTAAAGGACAAAGCGAGACCATCCACATATAATAACTTTGTAGAGATATTAAAAACGCCGATTTGTCTCTGCATATATACGAAATTAATAATTTATAAATTTATAACTTTAATTTGAAGGCGTGGGACTTCGTTGCTCTTTCCCAGACCAACATAATTGTTGTTTCCATCATCCTGACTACAACTTAACAGTGCTTTTTTAGGTACATTTGTCTAACTTTAAAACTACAATAATAGCAATTAGTTTATGGTCATGATGAAATTAAAAGCAGTGCTGTGCTCTGAACGGGCACGTGTAGTTGTTTTGTTCCAGATAGAGGCGAGGGGGTACGCGGTAGTGTAGTTGGCTGAAGCACAATGTTACAGACCGGAAGGTCGCTGGTTCTAATCCCGATTACCTGTTTTTATTTTTCCAATTTACCTAATCTTTCCGGCCACACTGTGGCCGTGGTGTGGCCGTGCCATAGCTCAAGCGGTTAGTCGCTGGCTTCTCACCGCGGCGGCCCGGGTTCGATCCCGGGACTGGTCAAGTGGGATTTGTGGTGGACAAAGTGGCGCTGGGGCAAGTTTTCTCCGAGTACTTCGGTTTCCCAAGTCGATCTTCATTCCACCAAATTCTCCATCATAATAATAATAAGCCAATCAGTGGCCGAGTGGACCAAGTTGGACTCCACCCNGCGCGTCGCACCCGCTTCTCTTGCCCCCCCCCCCCCCCCCCACTATGCGAAATAACCCTAGGTTCGACAGCCTCTAACAAATGAGTACTAGGAATCTTCCTGGGTATAAAGGGTGGCCGGCGCTTATGGCTGATAACCTTACCGCCATCTGTGAGCCGACTGTCTAGATACTGTAGGAGCCTCAACCTCTCACAACCATATGGGCCTTCACGGCCTGTTACAGGGATACCTTCTACCAGTGATGCCGGATGAAGATACAGTGATGCAATTTATTTTTAGTAGTTTTCACTTCCACCTGCACATTTATCAACACTTCCATTGCTATTTGATCTTCATTCTTCTGTCTGTGCGAGTGTGGGACTCCCTTAGGCGCTCCTTTCAGGCGCGATATAAACTGAAAACAGAATAGACAATAAAGAATGAAAACTAAACAAAAAACCTAACATTAATTAGATTAAGTCCCCGTTTTTGTTTTAAAAACTTATTAAAATGAAAATAACACCAGTAAAGCGCCTAGTCTGAGTTCAGAAGTTGGATTTTGTGTTAATTTTGAACTTTTTTTTTTTTTATCCGTAGAAGCAACGCTCACTTCCCTCCATCAGACTTTCCGCCTGCTCCAAGTTTTGTTCTTCCTGTTTGACTGGGATGCTGGTTGGGTTGCCTGTCTGTAATTGCTAGCCTTTCTCTCGGTCCGCCCTCTCGTATTAAACACAGACCATATAGCCTTCCGATAATTGTATTATCCGATTTGATGTGTTCTGTGCCTCTTCCTGCATGCTTTGGTCCGTTCGTTCCAACACTATGGGCCGGCTTTGATTAGAGTTCTGGAAACATTGAACTACGACACCATAACGCGTCTGTTTTACAGGAATGGGTGATGGGGAAGAAGGCGGGTGTTTTTCTGTTTTTTCTCAGTCACATTGGCTGGCGGAATAATGTTGCTTAAATTAGCGAAAGTCACGTATAGTTGATGAATCTGTTTCTTGATTTTCTCCCCAGAAGCTTTATGAAATTATGTATTAAAGTAGAACATAAACTATAGAGTTCTCGCTATGATTAATTAATTATCATGCTATGAAGGTATATCTGGGAGTGGAGGTATTGCTCCCTCATTCTTGACCTCTGCACTAGATGGAGGAGAGCGTTCAGCTTCGCGCACCGTTCGCTTTGCCCCCCTCCCCGGAAAAACGCCCCCAGCACACTTTTGATAAGAGGGTGAGTGGACCCCGGATCCTATCTGGACGCTTTGGAGTAGAGAGGAATCTCTTGCTTCTACCGAGAAGCAAACCTCGGCCATCCAGCCTGTAGGCCGTTGGTATTTCAACTGAACTATTTCTTCGCCTTGATTAAAATTCTCTAAAATGTAGTTGTTATGTTACTTTATACGATCTTTGTCTCTCACGATAAGGTAAAAACTAGGAATGGGGTAAATGTAAGGTAAAGTTCTCCCTATTCTTAACTATTTAAGCATCACACCATGAAGACGTATGGGGGAAGGGACGTATAGATCCACATTTTCTTGACCTCGGCACTAACTGGAGGTGAGTGGTCAGCTTCACACTCCGGCCTCTTTACCCCTGAGGGCAGAATTCCCGGTATCCATTGCATAGATTGCTATGTGGATCCCAGAGACGGTCTGGACGACGTTGAGAAGAGAAAATTCTTCACCCTACCGGGACTCGAACTCCGACCTCTCGGTAGTCCATCTCATAGCTAGACGCTATACCGACTGCGCTATCCCGGCTCCCTGAACATTGAATGAGATTATTTGGAAACGGGTAAGAAGTGAATATTTTAACATGAGAGGTAGGTAATAATTGGGAATTGGGAGAAGTGAGATAGTGATTAGTTTCATAATTTGTTCTCTTAACCAAATATGTTTACATTTGTTAAATAAATGACTGTGAGACTGGTTTGACGTGTTGCACGCGTGGAGGAAGAGGTGATGAATGAGTACAACATGTTGGTCGGTAACCCAGAGCGGAAGAGGTTACCAGGATATGTAGCGAATGAGGTGGGAACCTTCGGGTTGTATGAAAGCATAGCCTCATAAACTAATTTAGGATATATCAGCTTTCCAAGGCAGACTTTACACCATGGAATTAGTTTGTTGGTAATTTTGCCCCGAAGAATGGTTTTGGACCATCTGCCAGCGTATCAAGAGCGAAGATATGAATCCTTTCTGTTTAGAACGTATTCCCGAGAGACAGAACTGAGGGTGAACGGTAGTTTATAAAGCCAAATATCTCCCAATCTACTTAATTAAAACACCACTCCCTGAATACGTACGGATGTGGAGGTACGGCCCTGCGTATTCCTAATTTAGTAACTTAATGGAGACTAGTGTTCAGCTTCACGCCGCGACCGTTTAACCCCCGGGATTTCCGTTCCGGTTTTGCATAGGCTGGATTAATCTTAGGGCCAGTCTGGAAGCTGTGGAAAAGAGAAAATTCTCTCCATCCTGCCAGGAATCAAGGATCAGTGCTCTGTTCTGCCCATAGTCTAGGTGTTGTAACGACGCTGTTTCAGCTGCAGTGGGTATGCGGCATCTTTTGAGACTAGGACGTTAATGGTTATTTAAGGACTTGGCAGGGAATGGTCAAGGATGTTTCGGTGGAGCGTTTGAGGAAAACAAATGAGGATAAACCGTGACGCGAGCGAGGATCGAACCGATTGCTTACAAATGCAAGTCTATAGCTACGTCATGGCGATTTTCAATGAAGGGGGCTGACACAAAATTGTTTTTTGAATTTTGTGTCGTGGAAAAGACAGGACGGAGAAGCGAAGCGCCAGTAGATGGAAATTGTGCATTGCGGTCTTGACAGCAGGCGACGCCGCTATGTAAGCCTTTGCATTTTGCCAATATAATGGTTTGTATCCAGCTGTGTTATACGGCATTAATCAGCGTCCAGCAATTTTAACCATGGTTATGTTTCTTTGATGCAGGAATTCTCGTGTTTTTGGTCGATTCAAAATTCAGGGTACAGTAATACAATGTGTATTGAATTAAACGTGCCTATCCAACCAAAAATATATGCACAAATAAGAAAGGTGCAGGTTACATAAACCGGTAACAGAACTGAATTGAATTGTAGGGGTAACCCGTTCGAGTCTATCCCGAGGCACTAAATATATTTACTTCATATATTTTTGCGTTTTCCAACAAATGTGATGATATATTTTCTATGACGTAGATCAGGGACCTTTGATTTTAAATCATTGCTTTCCAATCATAATCATCTTCCTTTCTCGTTCTGAGTCATACTGTCTACAGTTGAAAACCTCTTCATAAGATTAGCTTCTAAATTGCGTGCATATCTATATTAGCGTCTAAATCGTTGAGCAAAACGAAACAAAAACAAACTCCTTGATTTTAGTCCGCAAGCGAACCATACCGTCCGTGGGGATTCGTTGCGCTGACCACGCGCACCTTCTATCCGCTAAAGCAGGCACTAACTTCGACGACAAGCGGCGGTCGCTCGGTCGGTAAATCGTTGAGCAGGTTTTATTTAATTCCGATATCAGAGATTTTTACTGAACATTGACAGTTTCGATTTTCAGCCATATTGAACCTCAACGAAGTCCATTTTACTTGTTGCCAAATGGACAAAAGGGCTGCAATTGGACTTGAGCATAATAAAGAGCTTTATTGGGGATTTTGTGTACTGCATTATGTTTGGATGCACTTCTGTTTGCATTTGTATTTAATCTTGTTGCAATATGTGGCACCTTCCTTCAGAAAGAAGGTCTGCAGCGTGTTTATTGTGTGTGTAGTGTATATACGCTTCTTTTCAACCTCTTGGTCCGCATTGTTTGGATATTTTTAATGATGTTGCACGAGCACTATTCAAGAGCTACCACACATTCAGGGAAGTGAGGTTGCCATAGCAACCACACAAAACCAGTGATGCATGTTATCACCGTATATTTCTTTGTACTCTTGTTACACCAGGGAGATTTCAAGAGAGTTGCATGTTCTTTTCTATTATTTTTGTATATTGTAAAAATGGCAGACCTTACTATCATTATGAATAGTTGCGTATTTTTATACATATTTCTAAATTAACTAAAAATCTTTATTTTCTTCTTTGGCGCTACAGCCCCAATTTGGGCCTTGGCCTGCCTCCATGAAACTCTCCGGTCCACTTCGGTTTACTAGACCTTAGACATTCGATAGGACTCCTTGGGCTGGTGATCAGCTTGTCGCAAGTCCTCCACCTGTATACAAACTCAGAAAAACACAAACACACACACCAACACTAAACATCCATACCCTGAGTCGGATTCGAACCCACGATCCTGGCTTCCAAGCGAGCGAAAACAGTGCATGCCTTAGACCGCTCCGCTACCGTGACCTCTAATAACAGAAATTAGTTGAGTTTCTTATTTTAACCCTATGACGACACAGTTTTTAAATCTCATCAGTGTACGGTGTGTATCTATGGTCGCTGACCATATTCATCGCCTCGAGGCAAACATGAATGATAATGAAGAAGGGATCTAGTGAGGAGGTTCGTGTGGAGGTAAACGCAAGGAGAACTCAGTACATGTTGATGTTTCGTCACCAGAATGCAGGGCAAATTCATGTCATAAAGATAGCTAACAGCTCCTTTGAAAATATGATACAGTTAAGATATTTGGGAACGACAGTAACAAATCAAAATTTGATTCAGGAGGAAATTAAGAGGAGGCTGATTTCGGCTAATGCTTGCTACCATTCAGTCGAGAACTTTCGTCCTCGTCAGCTGTCTAAAAACGTGAAAAGTAGAGTATACAGTGCACAAAACTATAATTTTGGAATTAAGGGAGGAACATAGACTGAGGGTTTTTGAGAACAGGGTGTTGAGAATATTTGGACCGAAGAGAGATAAAGTGACAGGAGGCTGGAGAAAAATGCTGAATGAGGAGGTTCGTAACTTGTACTCTTCTTCAAGTATAATTAGAATGATCAAGTCAATGAAGATGAGATGGGTAGAGCATGTAGCACGAATGGGGATTAATTCATATGGGATATTGGTAGGAAAGAGACTACTAGGATGACCTAGGCATAGTTGGGAGAATGATATTAAAATGTAATAGGATGGGTTGGCACCGATTGGATTGATTTGACTCAGGATAAGGCCCAATGAAGGGTTTTTGTGAACACGGTAATGAACCTTCGAGTTGCATAAAATGCTGGGAAGCTCTTGAGTAGCTGAGCGACTGGCGGCTTCTCAAGAAGAGCTCGACCCAATGGGGTTAGTCATGTACAACTCTCTCTTTCTCCTTTTGGTCTCTCATTTTATGTATTTTAAGCCCCTAACAAGTGAGGAAAATTTGAATAACCCCTAAGTTAGGCCGCACACCGACATGCATCAAGACATGTAACAGTCAAGACACCATATCTGCGACATGACGCAAAGAAATGAGCACAGTTGAAACGAATGAGATTATCAAAACCGCCACACACCGGTCTGAGTCATGATGCTGACGTCAGCTTCATGCTGACCAATCACAAATGAAGCGAGACTACTTCTTTTTTCTCGTGCCTTGATGCTTGTCTTGACGTAGTTGGTGTGCGCCCGCCCTAAGATACCCAGCAAGGAGATGCAACATGAAAGGTAAATCAATGCATTTATACACAAACCCTTTACGAAGACGTGAATTTTTAGTATATTTCGGGCATCCTACGTCGGTGAATTTGATTCTTTATTGACGCATATGTTAACCCTTTAAATACTGAATTTCTTTTAAATAATATATAGAAATTCATTTCTTACCTCGCAAGAAGGGCATTACGTCTCCGCAAGAAAATCAACCGGTTAATGCTGTTTCAGTCAACCTATAGAATCTGAGCTACTGACAGCATCATTAAACAAATTACAAGGAAACAGTAGCTGTTTATTGTGAGAACGGCACGAAACGCTCAAATACGCTCTGTGGGCAGAATGCGGTGTTTTAGTGTGTTAAAGTAAGCGGTGTGTACAGTTCAGTTTTCATGTTGCAGCAGGTGTTTTCTGCTGAGCTGAATTAGGAAACTTCCATGCCACGAGCATATTACGGTAACCTTGGTTGTCAGGATTTGGATGTGCTAGCTAGGTTGTCGTATTTATGCTGCAGGATTGAAAAAAAAAGAACTTTTCACATTGAATTTCTTCTAAATAATATGTAAAACTTCAGTCCGTACCTCACAGGAAACACATTACGTCTCCACTACAAAGACCAACCCGTTAGTGCCGAAACACAGAATGATGTTAAAGTAGATGATGCATGTAGGAACCACAGGCCTTTAATGCACTTGAAGTAATGCGACGTATTTAAGCTCCGAACGGCAGGGTTAATTTCACGGTACAGCGACTTTCATTTTCCTGAGTTCGGTAATGCGTGTCATCATGATTCATAACGATATTATCAGCTACATTGGTTATATAGTTAGATGTCAGGTTAATTGTAAAGGAGTTGGTAGGAAAAGCCGTGGCCTACTTTAAGACTGTTGTGCGACAGTTTATCTGGAAGGGTTAAGTAAGATTATGAGAAACTCAGTCAGAATTGTTGGTTGTAGGTTGAAATTGGATACCGAAGCTCTCGTAATACGAAGTGACCTTCAAAGATCTATTGTGCTTCCAACCTGGATTAACCCTTTATTAATCCTACACTTCGAATGAAATGTAGGACTTTATTTAAAGGGGGCGTCATAAAGGTCACTTGGTTCCATGAAGAAGTGACCCACGTGACGAAATCCTAAATAAGCTATGGCCTCACATTCACATAGGATATGTGTTTCTGATTCATCTTCTTAGGTCGCATGGTTTCGTGATATTGTTATAAGCAGAGGAGAAAGTATAATTTCGCTTTTGTCCTCCCTCTTCCGTGGCCTTTAGTCCACAAGCGAACTATACCGACCAAGCGACCGCCGCTTGTCTGCGACGTTAGTACCAATTTTTGCTGATAGATGGTGTCGCATGGTCAGCGCAACGGATTCCGTTAATCTCGGTTTTCTAGACCGGAGTATTTGTCCTTAATTGCAGTTATTAGCAGAGTTATGTTAATTTTAAAGCTTAATTTGAGGACCAATAGCTTAATCTCGGCGTATATTTGTGTGTGCCGTCTGCCTGCGGGTGTCTGTCAATCGCTTGTCATGGTAGTTGTCACGTTTGCCACCAGTGTCAGCTCTGTGCTCCATGGTATGCCATTTCAAAGATGACGATATAACTTAGTTCACTGTTTTAGTGGAGAAATGAGGAGAGAGATAAAGAAGAAAAAATTGTATGAAGGATTAAGTTACCGCGTTCCGAAGGAAATGATTCCCCGTTGAATTTTGACGGATTTTTCCCATTATTTTAAAATAATGAAGAAGTTGATATGCATAATAAGGATCATGGGTTGGACATCTATATCGGAGCGATAGAACGAGACAGGCGTTCAGAACTTCGCCGAAAGAAAAAGAATAGATCGGAAACAGTCATTTTGAACTTAGAGAAATATGTGGTTGCATAATACCAAGGCGAACGTTAGATATGGATATGAATAGAATTTGAACTGCTTCATCACAGTATCTTGGTTTTCCTTTAGGATGTTCAGCCCTCAAGTTATGTTACCGCAGGATTAGTACTGTGGCTCATTGCTTACACATGTAAGTAATTAGATAATTATATACGTTAAATATTTGCTTAGCTGGCAATTTAGTTGGAATTGTGTTCGACCACTGGAAGTAAAGTTTTACACTTGTCTTTAATATAAAATTAACCCAGATGAAATTTGATTCCTAGAAAGCCAGTTTATCCCTTATTTATTAACCAGAATTTCGTTAGTATATTTTACTTAAAACATTCGAGGACGGCAGACAAGGGGTGGTGTTCTAGCTCGGGGGTTGGATATGGGGCTGACAACTTCTCGCCATAAAAATAAGCTTGTAACGAAATGTCACAAAGGTACTCGAACCAAGACGGATTCTTTGGATGAACGACTTCTCAGGATGGAGACCAGTGGAAGGGTCTTGTGAACCCGGCAATGTACCCTTGGGTTCCATAAATTGTTGGGAAGTTCTTGAGTAGCTGCACAATAGGCGGCGTCTCAATGAAGTTAAGTTATTTACTTAAAATCGACACTGTTCCAAATCTGCTAGTTTCCTTCTTCGTGGAGTTCTTGCCTTGAAATATAGCTCGTCTCAGTCATAAACTTGCTGACATCATAAATCACGTCTCGTCGTTAAAATTTCTCTGAAACGATCGAAATGCAGTTCGCCGTGCCACTGACAGCCGCCATTAAACGCCTGCAATAACACGTGACCCGAACTGCAGTGTATAACTTGCCTCGTGAACCATTTTAGCCACAGGATGTCCCAATTCATTATTTATTTTGGTTAGATAATTATTTGGAACAGAAATCATGGCTATGCTGGTTCGCGTGGGGTTATCTGCAAGATGTCTTTTAACCTTTTACGAATTTTTTTGTCTGTGCATGCTTTAGAAGCCGGAGAATTAGCCGAAAAGATGAGAAAGGAAAGGTCTAAGAAGGCTGTATTGCTATTTTTTTTATTGCTAGTGGTGTGGGAATATTTTGCCTGTGGTTCTATATGGGTGTGAAACTTGATCTCTGACATTAAGGGAGGAAAACAGACTGAGGGTGTTGAGGAGATTATTTGGACCAAAGAGAGATGAAATCACAGGATGTTTAAGAAAACTGCATAACGAGGAGCTTCATAACTTGTACTCTTCTCCAAGTATAATTAGAATGATCAAGTCAAGGAGGATGAGGTGGGCAGGTCATGTAGCACGAATGGGGGATACGAGGAATGCGTTTAGGATATTGGTGGGGAAGCCAGAAAGAAAGAGACCACAAGGAAGACCAAGGCGTAGGTGGGTGGATAATATTAGAATGGATCTTAGATAGAATGGGATGGTATGGATTGGATAAATCTGGCTCAGGATAGGGACCAGTGGAGGGCTCTTGTGAACACGGTGATGATCCTTCGGGTTCCATAAAATGCTGGGAAATTCTTGAATAGCTGAAGAATTGGCGGCTCCTCAAGAAGGGCTGAGCTCCATGAGTAAATAAGTAAGTAATTAAGTGGGGTGGGACTAAGTCCCTTGTACTGCGGCCACTTCTGGCCTATTGTACCAGCCCCAGATGATAGGTGAGGGTGATTGTGGAGCAGTTGGTGGCAGGGGAAACCGAAGTACTCGGAGAAAACCTGCCCCAGCGCCACTTTGTCCCCCACAAATCCCACTTGACCAGACCCGGAATCGAACCCGGGCCGCGGCGGTGGGAAACCAGCGACTAACCGCTTGAGCTATGGCGCGGCCCAGGCTATGTATTACTTAAGCTACAGAAGAAATTTCTGGGATGGGCCTTAGTCAGTAATATCTGTTCTGGTGTGACAATTATTTGCCACCTGCCACAGTAGGTCTTCTGAACCTGTGCACTATCGTACGGGTTATGTTTCCATCTGTAACGTGGCAGCACCGTAGTTCTGACCTGTTCCCCAGTCACATCTGGCTGTTGTGAATTTCATGTACAGACAACAGCAGGAGGAATATTCCCGCCATACTGTTTGCGGTTAACTTACAGGCATTTTCGAGAGAAATGATATTGTGGGATGGGAGAAAAAGAAGAAAAATTGTTTCTGTGTCGCAACAGAAAATTTTGGAACTTACCGTACTTTGATGTCATGATTTCCTGAATCGTTTGCATGTTTCGCTGGGGCGCAGCGGTCACATCTGTTCCCTGTCGCTTTTTTATATCGCTGCAATATTAACGGCGTCTGTTTAAATATGGTTCTTCTGTGCTTTCTTTAAACGCGCGAGTTATATGCGGCATTTTACCCGAGTTGCCATATGTGCGTGTATGTGTGTAAGAGATAAAAGTGTGTAAAAAAAAAGTAAAGGTATCCCTGTAACAGGTCCATAGGGTTGTGAGATGTTGAGGCTCCCACACTATCTAGACAATCGGCTCATAGATGGCGGCAAGGTTGTCAGCCCTACGCGCCGGCCGTCCTTTACCCCCAGGAATATTCCTGGTACTCATTTCTGTTAGAGGCTTAGTCAACCCCAGGGCCATATTGCTGCTAGAAGGATTAGGCAAATTAAAAAAATCCACCTCATCGGAATTCGATCCCGCGACCTTCCGGCTTGTAGAGTTGTGCCTCAACCAACTACGCTATCGCATGACCCCTTTGTGTAAGAGATATGATATATAATTGCTAAGATACTAATATGAAGTGGTTCAGAATTGGACTGCAGTTATTTTTATTGGTTTTGGATTCGTCTATAATTGTACAAAACGTGAAGTATCCCGCAACACGAAATTCAGTTTCCTTTAATTTCCTTCAAGTCCATGTTGAATGTAGCAGACTTTGGCTACGCTGTACAGTAATACCTTTTCTATGATATGACAGACTTCTTTGTACTACCGAGATATCTTCAACACAAATTCCTTATTGTGTTGCTCTGTTTAGGTTAAAGCAGTGGCGACCGTAATATGACATACAGGCTTTACGCTCTTCCCAAGATGCAAGGCGGTCCGACCCATGCGATATAAATATATTGCTAATATACGCCGTTAAACAAAATATCCTGCCACATACAGTATAAAATATGTATTATAATCAAAGGTGAAGCAATCTGTGTAACAGGCTGTTGAAGCCCATAGGACTGTGAGACGTCGAGGCTCCCACATTTTCTAGAAAATCGGCTACACATGGCTGCGAGTGTATTATAAAAAATTATTTTTTTTAATCAGTAAAATCCGAGACTTCGGCGAAACAGAGATTATGGTTGCTGAGTTCATTTTGTAACACCTTGACAGCGGCGAAGTTTAGGATGTACATATATGGCGTTCGTATTAATGATTAATATTGTTTGTGGTCTAGTGGTCAGAGTTCCTGGCTGCAGATCCAGAGGTCTTGGGTTTGATTCCCGGCGCTACCAGATTTTTTGAGAAGTAGTGGGTCTGGAACGGAGTCCACTCAGCTCCGTGAGGATAATTGAGGAGCTATTTCAAGGAAATAGCTGCTCCGGCCTAGAAACTGCCGTGGGGATCCGTTGCGCTGACCATGCGACACCCTGTATGCGCTAGAGTTTGCACTAACTTCGCCGGCAAGCGGCCGTCTCTCGGTCGGTATAGTTCGCTTACGGACTGCAGACCACGGAGTTTGTTTTTCGTCTTGTTTGTTTATTCTTTACGTCTGTATTCACTGGAATACACTGTATTTCACTGGAAATAATTGATAGTGTCATATATATTAGTGACTTTAAGACGGGGTTTGGATTGGTGAATCGATTTATTGGATACTCACAAGTCGTAACTACAAGTAATTATAACACTCTTGAGTATTACTGTGACTATAACACACAAAATGAATTCTTCGACATCTGCTTACTAGTCGTTACTTGGTAATACTTCAACTATTGAATCATCCATCCTCAGTCCTCTGGAACTCGCTGTAATTCAGCTTTTGGAGGTCTGAACGCCGGACTTAACTAACTTCATGCGGACCGAATATAGAACACCTCCTCCAAGGGTTGCATTCTGCTGTTCACATATGCCTTGTCCCGTACACGCCTGTAATACCTTGGCAGTCAAACCCACTGCCCAGCAACGGACGTGTAGTCTCGTTGACGGCCGTTTTCTAGCAACAGACGTCTCTGTTATGCTTCTCTGACTGCACATTTCCGGCATTCAGGCGTAATGTCACAGTAGCTACATAACAGTGTTTATCTTGAGACTCAGTATCTCACTAGTGGTTTGAAATAAGGGCGTCTGGACCGGAAGCAGTATGTTGAAGCTATGTGCAGGGAGAGCCGTCATGACTGACCCTGAGTGGATTTGTGCTACTGAATACGAGTTACGTGGCTGATCGTCTGTAATTGTTGTTGCAGATGGTAACCCGGACGAAGAAGATATTTGTGGGTGGGCTCTCGGCACCGACGACGCTAGAAGACGTCAAGAATTACTTCGAGCAGTTCGGGCCGGTGAGTACTCAGATCATTTTCTTCCTCATTTGCCTTCCTTTCTTTGTCCTCTTTTCACTCATCAATTATTACGTATACAAAAACTAACTCCGTGGCTTTAGTCCGACCGAGCGGCCGCCGCTTGTCGGCGAAGTTAGTAGCAACTTTAGCGGATAGAGGGTGTCGCGTGATCAGCGCAACGAATCCCCACGGCCATTAATTTCGGTTTTTCTAGACTGGAACCGCTATTTCCTTGAAATAGCTCCTCGATTATCCTCACGAGGCTGAGTGTACCCCGTTCCAGACCCACTACTTCTCAGAAAATCTGGCAGTGTCGGGAATCGAGCCCGGGACCTGTGGATATGTAGCCAGGAACTCTGACTGCAAGACCACAGAGCCGGTCCTAATTATTACTTATATATATATTTTTTTGGTTTATTCTTTTCGGTCTTTGTGCCACATGAAACCCAGCTACGGGATGAGTCATGGTACGTTGTAGCTTTAGGCAAACTTACGGACGCGAAGTCCCGTGCGTTTGAATTTCCCACCTGCCTCTGAATACCGGTAGTATCTTGAAAACAGAATCTAATAAGTTTCTAATGTTAACGTAACGGTCTACGTTACTAACTGATGATGTCACATCTCCGTTCCCATGGTACAGAGTGATTCTAAATTATTGCTGGGGTTTCCGTGGCCTGTAATTTTCAAACCTTAAGTGCCACGAAAGGCGCGCATGTTGAAGTTGTTTAGCATTCTGCAATATTGATTTTATAGATAACAAACATTTTAGTAACACTTTCATATTACGTGAGCAGTTTTATTTTATTTGTTCCTGTTTGAAAATTATAGGCCACGGAAACCCTGACAGTAATTTAGAATCATCCTATAGATCTATATCAATATATAGAAAACGTATCTTATTTTACTGTCTCAGGAAACGTGTTTTCAGAATGGAGGGGTGTTATTGATATCAAGTTACAACATAAGTAAAGAAAGTAATTAATTGAACTAGATTTTGGAACACGTACGTCACTTGATATAAAAAGTACCGGGTTTTATTGCAGTGAATTGTATATTTTGTACAAAAAGTTTCCCTGGAATTAGGGGTAAAACAAATGTATTTTAATACCACTGATAATCTGTCTATTCCTGTTGATCCCACTGGGCACTTCGTTTCACTTAAGATTCTTAATCTTAGACAATCGCGAGGAATCTTTGAACGGAGGATAAGCCCGACACAAGGCCACTACCACTACCTACACAGGACAACACGAACAGAATAAACGAAGAAAAACATCAATTCCTTGAGTGGGATTCGAACCGACGATCCCAGTGTTTTAGCGGGCGAAGACATTTCATGCGTAAGACCACGCGGCCCTGTGATCGGCACCACTATGAAGTAAAGTTGTTTCTATGCTTAACTAATTAAGCACTACGCACTGAAGGCTTATGGGGAGTGAATATATAGATCCAACCACTAATAGTAGCCTTCATGAAATTAGACCACCAAAGAAATTCTTGTCAGAGAAAGATACAATTAAGAACAGAAGGAACGGAAAGAGAGCAATTTCACTGTCGGCGTTCTGTTACCGACGAAAGGAACGACTAGACTTGGGACAATGGAAATAAAAACGGACGTAAGAAAGACAAGTGTGGATTCATACCTACCCTCATGATAAGACAGTGAAACATCAACATAATCGTGGAACCCTTACCAAATTCTTCTTCTGGGAACAGAGATCGCTTCAATGGGAAATGCCTGCAGTGAAGAATTACACTGTAGAGTCTACAGTGTAGACCTAGATGCGAAGGAAGAAAATGTGTAATTTAGAAAGAACAAACATTCACAGATCTCATTGTTAAGATGGTTGTCTTCTGGCATGTGCCGCTATGCAGTTTAGTAGAGGCAACAGATGCCTCTTAAACTGTGGTACCTGTCTAGCAGATTATCATACCACACACAACAGTAAGCCTCAACACCTTGTTTTGTTGGCATGTTTTCATAACAAGCAGTTTCAGTTGTTTAATCTCACAAACAACTCGCTTCAACAATTCAGAGACGGTTGGGGATTTTCCTTTGGCTTTCTAATCCAGATTAGAAGCGTCAATGTTGTTTATGTACCTGTCGATCCTCCTAGCATAGTTTACAACTTGCATCCTGTTGTGCGTGACAGAATTCCTATTGTTCTTTGTTAACTACTACATAACGCTCATAAATGGTGTATCAATTATAAACAACCAAGTCTTCTTATTTCTTAAAATCAAATGTTTGGATCAAACATTGATCATTGTCAGGTGAAAACTTACAAATAAAAATAATTACAGTATAGAATTAATCAGTATGTATTTATTTACATTAGTATATGTTCACCTGATGATTAATATTCTATAGAACCGTTTGGTTTTAAAAATAAAAACAGTTGTTGGGTTTATAGTGTTCGTTTGGAAGATGGCTGCCCGTGAGAAATTGGAGAGTTTGTGACTGAAAAGGTCATGTAAGTGTTTTTGTCCCTGATTCTGTATAATAGAAACGAGAGATAATCTGCGCAGATACTTTGCGCATTCTTTCTCATGTGTGAATTGCATATCTCAGCCTTATTATTTATGTCCATTTCCCATGTACATGATTAAAACGTAATCAGAATCGGTTAAGTTCTTTTCGAGAAAGAGACTTTTCGGTATTGGCCCTGTAGAAGGCATACTCTTAATTTTCCGGAATACACAACCTTTAAGGCTATATTTAAGGAAATGATCTCCATAAATTAAAGAAAATTCTTAAAAATCATTTAAAAAATAACAGTTTCGTGTTTCTGGACCCATATGAAGTGTCCCTATTTTTGGAGCTGGAATATTCGCCTTCATTGGGCTCTGACGACTGATGGATACGCGCATGCGCTAAAATACCGAATATGAATAAACCGCCTGACTCTGCGGTCTCCAACGAAGCGCACACACGTAAGACGGACAGACGATATCCCAGAAACAACTTTTCAGTATCAGGGGCGCTGAAATCGCGTAAATATGCCGGAATCTCCCGATAGACCTTTTGTCTCGGTCACAGGACTTTCTCATGCTACATATCCCTGACTCTACAGTCAGTCCTTTTGCTGGACGTTGGCTACTCTCTCAGTTTCTTAATCCTGTACACAGACGGTAGGACTCCTCATACGGGGGATAAGCCTGTCGCAAGGCCACTACCTAAGGCCGCACCATAGCTCAAGATGTTAGTTGCTAGCTTCCCACCGCGGCGGTCCGGGTTCGATTTGTGGTGGACAAAGTGACGCTGGGGCAGGTTTTCTCTGAGTACTTCGGTTTCTCCTGCCAATCTCCATCCCACCAAATTCTCCAGCATCATAATCACCCGGGGCAGGCTACAATAGGCCAATCAGTGGCCTCCGTGCCGAGTGGACCCACTTGGACTCCTCCCCTCACTTAGCGAATTAAAAATTAAAATTAAAAAGGCCAGTACCTACACACACAATAAACTCGCACAAACATCCATTCGATTCGAACCCACGATCCCAGTGTTCGAGCGAGCGAAGACTCTTCATGCCTGAGACCGCGCGGCCACTGTAATCGGCATGCTACATACACGTATATGGGAAAGTAAAAACCACATGGAACAGTGTAGGCATGTTTCGACCACGGAATCTGCTGCCTACAAATCGGGTGAGGAAGGATGTTGATTACTTGCAACATTCGAATAAATCCGTAGATTTACATAACGGCACTGTCAATAGCTGTGATTATAAAGGCAAAGTTGTCCCTATGCTTAACCAGTTAAGGGGAGGGGATGTATTGATCCACATTTTCTTGAATTCAGCACTAGTTGCAGGTGAGTAGTTAGCTTCACGCCACTGCCGCTTTACCCACGGGGAAGGAGTCCTCGTACCCACTGGAGAATAGACAATTCTTGACACTGCCAGGACTCGAACTCCGACCCCCCGGCCATCCAGCCCGTAGACAGTCCTGTACTGACTGAGCTATCCCGGCTCCCAACTCAGATTATTCGATGTCGAATTTGGGGTAATTAGTGAATAATGAATTGGGAAATAGAGGAAAGGAAGCGATTGAGGCCTAATTTGAAGGTGTCTCCCGGAACTGAAGAAAATCACACAGTCCTTAGCCAAGTTAGTCGATGTCCCTACCGAGATAAAGTCACAAGCGCTACCGCTTGGGTTAACCTGCTCAGTTAATAAATGGATGAAGTTTGGGGAAAGAGAGCGGAATGATGGATTTATTATGGCGTAGGAGGAGGAAGGAAAATAGAAGGATCCTAAAAGCAAGAAAATCTAAAATTGTCATCCATCAATGCTATAAATCTTGCCTTGCAAGTTACCTTAAGTATTAACGTCGCACATAAAGCAGCCGGTAATGTAGCCTGGTTTACATGTAGCTGACGGAGTAGAGACCAATATTTTGGAAGTGACTGGTAATGAACGTGGAAGGGTACATAATTTCCTGCCCCCCGACATCTTCGTGTATGTGCTTTTTAATGTTCTAGTAACTACCTGCTAAGCTAACACATTGCGTTTTATTACTGCCGTTTAACAGCCATGAAATTCCGTCCCAGTTAATTATACATAAGCTATGTAGCCCTGCTGATTTTATATTATGTCGCGGTAATAAAATTTATTTCTCAGATGAATACTCTGTCTTTATGTTCGTATGCGTAACTGCATAAAATGAACGTATAATAAGGAGGTTGCGTATGTCCGAATTTATTTAGCAGGTATCGATAATATTTGGTATTGAACTATATTTATATTAAAGGGGCACGCGGTAGCGTACTTGGTTGAGGCACTGTGCTACAAGCCGGAAGGTTGCGGGTTCGATTCCCGATGAGGTGGAATTTTACAATTTACCTTATCCTTCCAGTCGCGTTATGGCCCTGGGGTCGACTCACCCTCCAACAGAAATGAGTACCAGGAATATTCTTGGGAGTAAAGGGCAGCCGGCGCTTAAAGCTGACAACCTTACCGCCATCTAGTGCCGTGGTTAAGAATGAGTGGAGCTGTACATTCACTTCCCGATTTATTTTCAAGGTTTTGTGCTTAGTTAATTAAGCACAGGGCCAACTTTAACTCTACTTTTATTACGGCAGACAACTATCCTATCCCATAGTATTCACTGTAGGAGATTTGAAAGTACATGTATTGGACTGGCTGCCCCTGGTATGATATTCTCTTGGTTTTTTTTTTATAAAAATGCTTCTAGTATCAAGTTATTCTGACCCTTCTCTTGTATCTTTTCTCGAAGTTAATTTTATGTACCGTAGGAGTCAAGTTTTAACATGAATTTCCAAAACGCCTGAAGGCAGCAATTATGGTTTCTAATTCACTGTAGTGCGAATTTTTGTTAAAGTTGTTACTTTATATTGTTTTAGAGTGACCGCACACCAACTGCGTCAAGACAAGCATCAAGACATGATGCATTGCTTTATTCGTGATTGGCTGAAGCTGACGTCAGCATCATGACTCAGACCGGTGTGCGGCGGTTTTCATAATCTCATTCGTTTCAACTGTGCTCTTTTCTTTGCGTCTTGTCGCAGACATCTTGTCTTGACGCTTGTCGGTGTGCGGCCTACCTTTACATTGATGGCTGATTATTGTTGGCATAATCATTAACTTTTTATTGATCTCTGGTAANAAACCAGCATAATACATGATACATTTAAAGTATGAGTGTAAATTTAACTTCGTGAAATTACCTTTAATTTGAATTGATTGGTGCTTAAAGCTGATTTTCGAAAATGCCACCGCCGGCCGCAACACAGGCTGCCGCTAGGTTGTGAACCGCGCCGGACATACCAACCCACCACGCCTTAGGTGCCTCTCAAGTGTCGAGATAACGAGAACGCTCTGTCTGTAGCTGGCTAAAAATAGCGACCCGCCAACTGACAGACGCGGTTCACACGAGGGCGTGTACATGAATAACAAAACGGTCATAACTCCGTAACCGTCCAAATTCGGACACATGTTTATATGAACATTTTTGATCACAAAGACCTAGGAAATCACCTCCTGCAGTTATGCCCTAAAGTCGTGAAAGTCACCCGTTTCAACGGCAATAACTCAACATTTCTCGCTTTGATTTTACAGAAATTCTAGTAAAAGTTGCACAATTTGGATGAGAGTATTTAAATTTTCTCCATTCGCACAATAACACTGGTTTAAACGCCCTACGTCGCCAAAGGGCTGGCCTACACATGTTTCTTTTGTTTACTGACAATGAACAGTTGTTTTCTTAAATACCGTTAAGTAGTTGATTTTTATAACATACTCGATGTGTTTCTAGGTAGCAGGGAGCGATTTTGTTAATAGTTCCAATACAGAGAAGTGAAAATTGTGCCATTGTTAAAGAAACCACGGAGTAAGCAGTGTTCTGTGAAGTTGGTCACGTGTACTGATGTTATTGATATGATCTTGTTTGCAAAGTCGCTGGAAATGTCTGCAGTCCGTCCTTATGTCTGTCTGTCCGGATGGTTGTTAGTGCGGTGTAAGAGAGAGGCCACAGCTCGTTATCTTTATGGAACAGATATCACGTCTGGTAATGAGGTACGCATAAAGAACAGCCAGCCATCAGCCAGTGCTGCCATCTAACGAGGAAATGAGTCGCTAACTCCGTTTATCGGAGCTTGGGCAAATCCGCCGTCTCGTATAGACTACCTGAACACAGGAAATATGTTAATGGGGGGACTCATTATAAAGTGAACGGTCCACCTCAACTTTATGTAATGAAGTGGAAATTTTGTAAGATTTATTGACTTTTCTTTTGATGATTTTTGAAATGCATGCGTTATGAGTATTGTTTCTCAGTTGTTTTTTTTTCTGGTGTAGAGTCCCTGGCTACAGATCCAGAGGTCCCGGGTTCGATTCCCGGTGCTACCATATTTTCTGAGAAGTAGTGTGTACGGAACGGGGTCCACTCAGCCTCGTGATGATAACCGAGGAGCTATTTCAAGGAAATAGCGGCTCCGGTCTAGAAAACCGAGAGTAACGGCCGTGGTGATCCGTTTCGCTACCACGTTGCGCCTGATCAATGTTATGGGCTGTGACGCTGTGTAGTGTGTTAGATATGAGACAATATTTCGGTGGAAGTAGCTTCCTCCATGTTCTGTTATCTTGAAGGTGGTGAGCATGTTTCTTCTCAAATTCTGATGCCTTCTTACAAGTCTGTACGTCATCAGATTCCAGGAGACCTCATTGTAAACGTTACTTAACCGGTAGAATCGTGGGACTTTCATCACCTTCGGATTCCATAAACTCTTTTTCGGATGAACAACTGAAAACTTTAAAATGTATACCCTGTACCATGATCAGTGGCGGCTCGTTACTAAAATTAGTGGGGGTGCTGCTCCAGAAGCGCACAGTTCCATACAAAGATTTGGCTACTGACATTAAGCTTAAGGATTATATATTGTACTGTACTCATTATATAAATGTTATCGATAATATCATGTAGAAATTGGGGGTGCTGCAGTTCCTATACACGGGCCTCCCCTGATCATGATATTATTAGTGGGGTGAGACTGAGTCCACTTTGTACTGCGGCCACTTCTGGCCTATTGTACCAGCCCCAGATGATAGGTGAGGGTGATTGTGGAGCAATTGGTGGAATGAAGATTGGCAGGGGAAACTGAAGTACTCGGAGAAAACCAGGGAAGCAGTGGGAAGCTAGCGATTAACCGCGTGAGCTATGCTGCGGCCTACCATGATATTAGATATGTTATCGCAGTCTTGTTGGTTAGCGGTCTTCCTTGTTCGGTTGTGGCCGGTCGGAATATCGCTCGGGGGGGGGGCGTAATATCCTTTCGAGCCTTTTCAGGCTTTCAAGGTAATTTCCGGCGGAGGTAGCCTGAAACCGGCGACTGTTCTTTACAACTAACCATTGGTAATTAGCCTGCTTGTTTTCTTCTTCAAGACTATTCAACCAATGCATTAAGAACCGTCTCACCAACCAATCAACCAACCAACCAAGTAGCCAACCACCAGGTTTGAACCTGGCATCTCTCCAGCTGCAGTCGAGTGCTCTACCAACCAAACGAAGTCATAATTACTTAGTTATCTATCTATGGCTCTACAGCTCTTTGTTGGACCTTGGCCGCTTTTCAGTTTCTTCGTCTTTTACAGAGTCGGTAGGACTCCTTGGACTTGGGATCCCCACAGGACACCACACACAGATATCCCACGAGTGTTCGAGCGGACGAAGACACTTCATGCTTTATATTGAACGGCCAGTGTGATCGGCCCATAATTACTTATTTACGTTGCTAATTGGTTGGGTATGTAGAAGGTACCTGCCGTACTTATGTAAGTAGTTAGAATGGCGGGTAAGTAATTAATTAGATTATTGCCAAGGCAGAGAGGTAGGTAGCTAGTTAGGTGGATGGGATGTTTGGTTCAGTAGGCAGTTAACTAGCTGGCTGGTTTTCTAGATCAGCGTTTTCCAAAGTGGAACCATTAGCACCCCAGGGAGGCGTGAAGATTTCCCCGAAGTTCGCTGAAGATGCTAGTAGTTTAGATAACATGCATATACTTTGGTTACAAAAGTTGACATTAAATTCTAGAAATACGATATAATAGAAAAAACACTCAATGGATATTGTTATTTTTAAATTGCCAAATCACACTTTAAAGTCATTTTTAATGGTTGGATGGACTCCACTATTTTAATTCGTAACATGGGAGCCTCGAGCGAAAGGCGTTTCGGATCCACGGGTCCATATAATTACTCAGTCACGTCGTATTCGCTTTCTTGGGCAGGATACCTTGAATTTTGTTTCTTACTGTGTAGACAAACTATCTCAGAATTATGACGTCTGGGGCCAGAGGCGCTTTTAAAGCCACTCTCCATGAATGTTTGAGGATTGCTGTCTGGTTGTAATTGCGGTGGTTACAGAGCAACATGTTCTCTTTCCATCTGATCTTCTTACTGTTCTAATTACACTTCAAGTCTATGGCATGTGTACGTCAAAATAAAGCTAAGCCCCCCCCCCCCCGTTTTTTAGTATGCGGAAGTGCAGCTGATATGATTGGTTCTTGCCTTGATTCTAAAATTGTATTCCCTTTCATGATAGCGCAATCACGCTGCTAATAGTTTCCTTGATGCACAGGTGTGCGACTCAATTAGATGCTTAGAGGTCCAGGAGTTGTCGCGTTTTAGGGGCTTTACGACCCTAGTTCCAGGAGGTATAACAACTCTTTTAAGCCTGAAGCTCATCAAAATATTCAATTCAGTTCCTCCCTCTCAGAAAACCTATTATGTCTCCATTACAAATACCGACTGGTTGATGGTGTTTAGGGAAATAATCGCTGTTGATTCAGAGAATCGTGCGAAACACAGCCAAAGACAGGGTTTTTTGGTCTAACTTCATGGAGCTGAGCCCTTGTTGAGAAGCCGCCAGTTGTGTAGTTACTCAAGAACTTCCCTATATTTTATGCAACCCGAAGTTTCAGTGTCGTGTTCACAAGAAACTTTCATTTGTCCCTATCCTTATCCAGCCCACACCAGCCCTCTGATCTCCCTCAGAGCCATTCCACTATTATCCACTCACTTTCATCTTGGTCTTCCAAGTTGTCTCTTTCCGTTTGGCTATCCTACTACTATCCTATATGTATTCCTCTTCTCCCATTGCATGTTACGTGCTCTCACACCCTCATCCTCCTTGACTTGATCATTCTAATTATACTTGGAGAAGAGTACAAATTATGAAGCTCCTTATGCAGTTTTCTTGAACCTCCTGTCACTTCATCTCTCTTCGGTCCAAATATTCTTCTCACCACCCTGTTCTCAAACACCCTTAGTCTGTGATCCTCCCTTAATATCAAGAGATCAAGTTTCATACCAATACAGAACCAGAGGAAAATTATGGTTTTGTACGAGTATATTATAATTTTTACGTTTTTAGACGACAGACGAGAAGACAAAAGGTTCTGGACCGAATGGTAGCAAGCACAACCCGAATCAAGTCTCTTCTTATTTTTCTCCTGAATCAGATTTTGTTTCTTACTGTCGTTCTCAAATATTTCAGCTGTGCCACATTTTCAAAAAATCTGGTAGCTATGTTTCATGATTTTGCCCTGCAATCTGATGAAGAGACAGCAACATATACTTAGCTTTCTCTACGTTTATTTCTAGACCAACGTCATTACTAGGGTCAATTAAAGAGCCTGTTTTTTTCTTTGTGGTATCAGTGTTGTCTCCCGATAGATTCGCGTCATCAGCATAGACCAGCAGCTGATATGTCCCATTTAACTTCAGTCCCACTTGGATTTCGTCAACCTTCATAGTCACCTCCGTGAAAACCTCAAATCTTTTTTTTTCTTGGCACTACAGCCCCAGTGGGCCTAGGCCTACCTCCATGAACTTCTCCGTTCACTTCGGTTTTTCTAGATCTTACACATTCGGTAGGACTCCTTGGGCGGGTGATTAGCTCGTCGCAAGGCCTCTACCTGTACACAAACACAGAAAAACGCACACAAACATCCATGCCCTGAGTGGGATTCGAACCCACGATCCCGATTTCCGAGCAAGCGAAGAGAGTGCATGCCTTAGACTGCTCGGCTACCGTGACCGGCACCTCAAATCTTACCTCTTTGAATTAATTTATTTCTCTATATATGTCTCTAATGATCTCGTTCTTACTGTTCGTTGCAAGACCATTAATTTTTTCTTTCATATGTTCCCTCTTTTAATTCCTGAAATCCCTGCTCGCTTCACGTCTTACGTATATTGTTTGGATTATTCCAGTTTATTTCATTTGGATTTCGTAACCACTGCAATTTGGCTTGTGTCCTTTGATGTAATAATTTTGATCATTATTCGTCGAACTATGGCTTATGCTTCTTCAGTTCTAAATGACCTGGACTCCGCTTGGGTGAAATTTCGATATTCTCTCTATAGTTTCCCAAGGTCTGTTACTATTCATCTCAGTGTTCCAAGTTTTCCAAAACTGCGAACCTATTTGAGTTTTCATCACGATACTCCTCCTTACCCCCTACCGCGTACTTGAACCTCTCCATATGAAATCTGTACTTTGTTTGTTTATTCACTGCCAGTCTCTCCCTTAGTTGTCAGTATCACCATCTCTCCTGAACGATCGGACATCAAGTACACGTACAATTGAATGTCATCTCTTAATCTATCAATATATGGTAAATTTTGTTGTGCGTCTTTCCATCAAGAAATGTCCAAGTAAACTTACAGATGTTAAGATGTGGGACCGTTGTACTTTTGAAAGGTACGTGGCAAAGTTTATTGCTGTAGCTCCATTATCATTACTAATTTCATATAAACTCTCATCTGAAGTGATAATCTCAGCTTCTCCACGCAATTGCGAGAATATTACCTCAAAATAGGCCACTACCGCTTCCTCGTGATTTCCAAATCATTATTAACTAATTTTCCAAGGCCACCCTATAGCTCAAGCGGTTAGTCGCTAGCTTCCCACTGCGGCGGCCCGGGTTCGATTCCGGGTCTGCTCAAGTGGAATCTGTGGTGGACAAAATGGCGCTGGGGCAGGTTTTCTCAGAGTACTTCGGTTTCCCCTGCCAATATACATTCCACCAATTGTCCCACAATCACCCTCACCTATCATCTGGGGCTGGTACAATAGGCCAGAAGTGGCCGCAGTACAAGGGACTTAGTCCCACCCCAGTAGCAAAAAAAAACTAATTTTCCTATCTTTTGACGCCGTATAGTTTGAGATAGAACATCGTTAAATAAATTAATAGTTATATTTGTTGGTAGAACTGATCAGTGCTTAGTTCGTGACTTGGATCGCTGGTCTGTCGGGTACTGGACAAAGTTTTGAGACTGGTTCAGGAGTTAAATTGCCTAATTCAAGAAGAAAAGAAGATTAGTCAGGCTGATGACTACCCAGCTAGTTACCTATCGTGGCCGGAAGTCCTCGCAGGAGTGGCAATTTGATTGTGCAGGCTTTCGGCACGTATGCTGCAGTGGTTTTGATGCTTGGCGGTAGGGATCATTAGGGGAATCCAGGCCATTAAGGCTTCCGTGTGAGGGAGGGCGGTAACCCCACCCTACCCTTGGAAGTTCATTTCACATGCGGCCAGTGTCTAGCATGCGTTATCCACTGTCACGTTTTGACCTCTGGCAGAATGACATCTTGTTGCTACTAGAAATGTTCTCCTGCTTCAGTTGCTGTTCTGTTGCTGCACGTCTGTGTCTCCTGGTTCTGGTTATACAGGATGTCCCGCAACGGGATGTGCATAGCTTAATTGCATACTCTTGGAATCATTTTGAGTCGAAATTTCCAATGATTATAATCATCCATTATCCATCCAATCTGCAACGATGTGTGAAGAAAATGAGAATGAACTATTTATTGCGTTTATAATTTTGACTTTATTTCCATTTAATTTTAGGTTATTATTATTATTATTATTATTATTATTATTATTTGGATGTGTTAGTCACAAGTAAGTAAAAATTAATTGAGTTATTGTTATTAGTATTAACTTCTATATGTACATATA